>NC_141054.1:22497155-22555866 GCF_041138505.1 Cibotium barometz
AAAATTTCTTTTATACATCTATTTATGCATATAAATCATTTATGATGAAAATCACACTTTTGATATAAAAAAATATCTTTTATGCATATGTTTATGCATACAAATAATTTATGATGAAAATCACACTTTTAACATAAAAGAATTTCTTTTATGCATCTATTTATGCATATAAATCATTTATGATAAAAATCACACTTTTATAATCAAAATAACAATTTCAATATACTTCCTTCTATGCATGGAATTTAATTCTAAAGAAAGTAATATTTTTTAATAAAATATTTTTAGTATGCATTTTCTTATACCTAGGATGAAAATTAACACTTTAAGAATACATATACGATGGGAATTACTCTTTTTGAATTAAAAAAATACATATACGATGGGAATTACTCTTTTTGAGTTAAAAAAATTAAAACTTATTTTTCATAATTTTAGAAAATTTTGCCATAACCTCCTTTGTATGGCTGACCATTTTTTAATTTTTAATTCTCTAAAATTAATTAGAATTTCACCAAGAGTATTTAAATAATTCTAATGTAAACATTTTCTACTTATCAAAGCGAAACATTATGAAAAACTTGATTTTATCCAAAAGAGAGGGGATAAAGAATGGTTGGATTTACTAAAGAAGAGAGGGGAATACCTTTTTTCAATGAGGCATAACATCATATTCAATTTAGAGAAGACAAAAATCATAAAAAAAACCATAAAAATTAAGCATACATGGGAATTTATGTATTTCCTTACTTCCAATCATCAATTAACTTCAATAGCATTAAAAAGCCATTCCAATTAACACTAGTTTGGTACCAAAACAAGACACTTGAGTGTCCTTTTTTGGGGGTTGTGAAAAAAAATCAAACTCCTAATGTAGGCTTTAAAAACCAAAATGCTTCATTGGGCATGTAGAACATAACCCTATGCTTATGTAAAAAATGCTAAACATATAAAATGCCTTTTTATTTGGAAGTACATAAGCAACAAAGTAGCATATGTCTTGAAAATGAACATTTTTCAGGATTTTTCAGGATTTTTCCAAATATGCAAGCATCATTCTCTCAAAAAAAAAATCCAATGATATCAATAGCATTTTTCCCAAGATATTTTGATAGCATACATCAGTCCAAGGAGGTAGAAGTTCACCAAAAAAATCATTTTCCTTTCCTAGAATTTTTTCCAAAAAAGTTGTATAAAATCAGCAAAAGTAACGCGTATTATCAAAACTCAATCACGCCACTAAAAAAATTGTAGCCCTATCAATGAGAATGTTGATTATTGGTTTTCATGCTTGAGATGAGATAAATAAGCCATAATTTGATGTGTATGACACTAACTTAGCCTCCACTTAAGTAGGTTCTTATCGCCTAGTTCTAAAAAAACTGTAAAAAACAAAAATACAAAATTTGATCATCTTTTTTCAAAAACTAATCATAACTATGCTTGCACAAGTAGTCTACACCTATAGTTACAACAAATAATGCACTTACACAGCTTTCCCCTTTGATGAAAATCAAAATTAGGCTCATAATTAGACATTTTACGTATTAAAACAGGTTGTGCAAAAGGCCATGTATGAGAAGAGGCCCAAAAAGTGGCTCTAAAGTTTTGGAAAATTCAAAACAAAGTAGGTTTTACCCTATATAACATGGGTGCACCTCAAGTTTTACATTATTAGCTTGCATATGGAAGGAGAAAAATTCATGCTCCACCTGTATAAAAAACATCATTTCAATATTAGCGAGTCAAAAATTTATCCAATAATTATCGTTTGATGATTCCAAGATTTACTTTACATCATGGGCTTTCCATCAAGCCAAGTTTCATGATCAAACTATGTCCCTTCTAAAAGTTATGTACAAATTACTACTATTTTGAAAACAGCAAAAATCATGCGTTTTATCAGCATGCGTCTAAGAAAATTAAAATATTGCCTTGCAAAAGCTAAGAAAAGTGCAATTTAAAAAATCTCAAATTTTTTTTTTGGGTCTTAAGGAACATGTGTGGATGTTAAGCATTTCAAAACTCTTAATAGATTGCCCACAAAAATTCAAGAAAAATGCTAACTTTCAGGACACTTTAGTGTCCTCAGGACACTTTAGTGTCCAATTACAGAACTAGTGTTAAGCTTCTCAAGCTTGAGAGGGGTTGAAAAGAGAGAAACATTGAGAAATTATGGAAGAAGATCAAAATTCACACTTTACCTTACAAATTGCTTGATTCTTTGATCACGGTAGAGGCCCCCAACCAATAAATTAGTTTGGTATGCTGATGGAGCCACCAATGGAGATTGAAGAAGGAGGGAAGCTCCAATTTCTTCAATTTGGAGAGAATTTTAGAGAACAGTAAAAATTATCATTATTTTAGTATAATTCTGGCATAGTATAATTTACCTATTTTTTTACAAAGAGCTCAGGTTCTATTTATAGAGAGGGAGGCTCTAACCAAGACCAACTGATTTCTAGAATTTTCCAGATTTAGTTTGGTTGAATTTGGACCAGATTTGGACCTAGTTTGGTTCCTTTTTCATTCGGTTTGATCCAAGAGAGAAGAGAGAGAAAAATATCACATTATTTTTTAGTTTAAAACTCATTCAAGCATGTGAAGTAGGTGCCTCCTTGAAGGGACTCCCCTTCCTTACACATGTGTCAAAATGGAATCATTATACCCAAAATATCTCATTTTTTTAGTAATACTCATAGCTTTTTTACTAATAAACCTTGTACATCATTAGGACCTCAATGGAAGGCTTCTTGGGCCCTTTTATTTGGCAGTTTAAGGAGTCAAACCTTTTCTCTTAAGAAGAAACGTTTTCTAATTAGAAGCTTCAAAACGGCTATTTTATTCGAATTTGAATTTTGGAGGAAAAATGGAATTTAAAATCTAGCGGACAAAACCATATCATGTAACATATCTATGGAAAGCTCTTGATACGTAGATCACGGATCTATAATCTCCGCTCAAATCGGAGCTTATATGTAGAAGTTATGGAGGTCCGAAAATTGTAAAATTGCCTCCCCCCCTTTTTGGGGGAAAAAGTGCACCCTTTGACCACTCTTACACCTCTCTTACAAACCCAACATTTCAGTCCACATGGCAACCCCCCATTTGGCTATTCCTTAATCACCTTGATTAGGCTTGGGCAAATTAAAGGGCCCAAGAAGACCCCATTCACTTCTCTAATGAGTCAACTCTTCATCTTATGTGAGCATTTACTCATTTTTGCAGGGATTTTCTTTATTTCTTCCATTTTTCTCCTCCACACATTTGGATGAAACTTATTGACCCATAGGAACCTTAATTTAAAATTTCAAAAAAATCTTGACCCTCAGGATAAGGCCTCTTGAACAGATTATACTTGATTTCTAATGCACCTTCTGAAAATCTTTTTAAACTTTTGTTTCGGGGGAACTTATTTTAATAAGAAGAGATATTTTTTCATCCGAAAATATTTAAAAACTATATTATCACTCTCTAAAAGATTTTCTCTCTCTAGGCCAAAACTTGTAGAAACAAGATCTTTTATATTTTTGAAGAGGGATCTGACTATAGGGGAAGATACTGGACATCCTGAGAGGCTGGGGAGGAATCTTACATTCTACCCCACTTAAAAAACGCGAGATGTCCTCATCTTGCAGGTGGAGTATGATCTCTTTCATCATCTTCTTCTTCTTCAATCACTTCCAGCGTTACTGCCTTGGAAGTGGACGGTCGATTTGGGAACAACTTTCTTTGAGTTCCTTTATTTTGAGGTGGAGGTCTTGCATTACCTTGGATTGAAACTGTAGGTTGGATAGAGGGTCTATACCTCTGGGATTTCCCTGATTTTGGCAGATAGAACCCTGATTACTCTGGACGGAAGGGGCTGGAGTCTGGAATCTTGATCCTTGATTTTCCTACCCTGAAAACCTTGATCCAAAAGAAGTTGGGCAATCCATGCTCCGATGTCCAAACCCTTGACAATTATAGCATTTCACTCTCTTGTTCAAGGGTGGAACTTCTGAAGTTGAAATCCAGGGGGATTGAGTTTCGGGAAAAGGACATTTCTTCCATTCTGGAACTTTCCATATCTTGGGTTTGACCCTGTTATCTCTTAGGTGGAGGAAAGTGATGAGAAAACATGGTGCTCATGCTAGATCAAGTGTGTGGAGAGGAGAGACTCACAAAATACAAGAATAATATCTTGCTTATTAAGTTGCTTATACATACAACTAGGCCTTGCTCTCATATAAAATGCCTCATGGCCTCACCTTTAAATAGGTGAACAAGTGGATCTCAAGTCCATTCACACTCACACCCTTCTCTCACCCTTCTACTCAACCTTAGTCTCTTAATACCCCCCCTCAATACCAACTATGGAAGGATGGAATAGGTGGTATTGGAGTACAAGGCTTAGAATATAGGTGTGGTAATCTAGGATTTACAACTTTGTTTCTAGAGCCTTAGAGGCTATTACATTGATGCCACCTAAGTCTTTATTTGTTGTCGAGATGAAGATGTACACCTCAATGATGGTGCACCCCACTCTTTGTGTTTGCTTGGCTTCTTGTAGATGACATGCTTAGGAGATACATGCCATTGCTTCCACCATATGCTTTCCACCTTGACCATTCTCACACAATGATCGAAAGCATGCTGCCACCCTTGCTTAAATGGTTTGCTTTTAGATGGTCCTCCAACATGCTTTATGCTTCCTTTAATACCATATCTCCTCCATGGATAGTGAGATAGATTTAAATGGGGAAGGGAAAGGGAGGGTCTTACCACTTGCCTTATGGATTGGTCAAGAGCAGTGTCTACTCCACAATTACAATAGCTTTTATGCATGTTAGTTAAATGATACCCTTTAGGGTTTGAAGTTACAAGATTAAGAAGAGCCTCCTTAATGTAAATGACCTCCTCCTTTGATGGTTAAGATGTCCTTAGTGTTGAGCAACACTGTAGTTGATGATTAATATCACCATTAGTGTGTATAAAACACAATTAGTGCTAAAAAGCACATTGTCAAATGATACTTATTTTGGTGATTAACTCACCATTAGTGTTTACACTATTAGTGTTTAAAAACACTTTCCTTTTTCTGGATTAGTAGAGTAATTAGTGTTAAACAACACAATTAGTGCTTAGAAGCACACTTTAATCACTTTGAAAGCATAAAAATTGGTGTTGATGTTAAAGCTTGATGGGCATGAGGTTTATGGCTACCTCATATGAATGAGAACTCTTCAAAAACAAGAGAGGAACTCAGCAACTAAGCATTTACACCACCATTTTAGTGATTAAAGCAAGGGAGTGATGATTGAGCAAGAAAAACCCAAAAAACCAAGCTTTAATGGAAAGCTTGTGATGAAGAAGAGAAAACGGCGCCTGAACTTTTGCTTCCAGCCATCGCGTTGCTGCATTATTGGAGCTCAAATCAGAGCTGGAGCAAGTAGACTCAATGGGCTATCAAAGCCCTAAGCTAGCTTAGCTTATTGTGGCCTACACATGGAGCAATGCTGTACGACCAGCGCAGGAAGGAGAAAACAGCGCCGGCGGATTGCAGAGGTAATGCCGCGGCGAGACGAAAGGATGATTCACTCAATTTCCCATACGACCAGCTGCGCCTGAGCCTCCTCTACATCTTTCATGAAGAAATCGTGGAGTGATGAGCCCTCTACAAGCTTGTGGAAGACCTCCAATGGCTGTAGGTTGAGCTCCATACAAGAAAGATGAGGAGAAAAGTGGATATTTTTTACCTAATCTACACCACAAATGGTTCAAATCACCTAGGCTCTAGATACCATGATGAGAAAACGTGGTGCTCATGCTAGATCAAGTGTGTCCAGAGAGGAGAGACTCACAAAATACAAGAATAATATCTTGCTTATTAAGTTGCTTATACATACAACTAGGCCTTGCTCTCATATAAAATGCCTCATGGCCTCGTGACCTTTAAATAGGTGAACAAGTGGACCTCAAGTCCATTCACACTCACATCCTTCTCTCACCCTTCTACTCAACCTTAGTCTCTTAATAGAAGGTTGGAATCACCTTCTAGGAATAAAACTTTTTGAAAGGTGATGGTTTTGGCTTTGGCGGGACTTTGACATGAAAGGCCTTGGCGAAATCCTTCGCCATCCAAACTGCTTCGGCCATAGAAACTGGCTTGGCATTCTTCACCAGGATATTCAAAGGTTCGTTTAGTCCCCAAATGAACTTGGCCATCAGCTGTTTTTCATCTAGCGAAGGCGAGTATTTGAGGAGGACGGCGAATTCTTGGTGATATGCTTCAATAGTTCTACTCCCCTGGGAACTCTAAGAATTCGTTTATCTTTGTTTCTAAAAAGCCGGGAGGACATAACCTCGTCCTTAGGTAAATTTTGAGATCAGTCCAGGTTTGGGTATTTCGGTCGAGACGGTGTGTCTTGTAGTGGTTTCTCCATGCCACTCTAGCTGACTCCACTATCTTTAGCCTTGCAAGAGCCATTTTGCTCTTCTCATTGTACCCGATGACATCGAAGTATTCTTCCATTGATTCGATCCACTTTTCCACAGCCTCGCCCAAGTTTTTCCCTTCTCCCTTGAAAGGTCCAGGCTGCGAACTATGAAGAGTTTTACAAACATCCAGGTCGAGCTCTTCTTCATCGATTTGGGGGTTAACATTTCTACCACGACGATGACCTCAATCCACGTTCCTATCAATACAAAAATTCTTGTTAAGTCTCTTTATTTATGATTCAATCCGATTTTTGATTCAATTGATTCCAGGGTTCTCTAAATAGGTCGGCTCTCCACAGAATCAAGGGATAAAGATACTCATATAGAACGCATTATCAGTTATTAATAATTCATTCAAAATATTTCATTCATATCTTTAACACAGTAATGGTCCATCAGACTAAATTTTTCCATCTGAATAGTCCATGGGGATTTCAAATTTTCAGATTTTTTTTATATCATCCCTTAACTTGATCCACTGATCAAGTTAACAGTAGTAATCTGCCAGCATAATCCACTAATCTCATAGTTTATTTGCTGTAGTCATTAACGTCATTCCAACTATGAACATCATCACAGGGACTCGTCCCATTCATCCTCATTGTGGTTTTGCTCAGTTTAATACATTTATTTCAATTAAATTTCAAGAATCATCATTTTTCAATCAGAATCCAAATCAACTCATCAGTTCACAACCAGAATTTAAAAATCATATCAACCACATTCGAATTCATCATCTGGATAGCATTAATGCTTATAATTTTAAGTCTTAGATTTACTCGTATATACTGCCAATAAAGAGCTGCAGTTATACCCTCGGTATATACGGGTAGTCACGGTTCTTGGAACTATAAGGTAAATACCATCATGTCTAGGCCTCAATCAGTCAGGGATTCCATACAATTGCGGTACTTCCATCTAAAGACCCAATTACCAATTTACGAATTTCAGTTTGAATATCAAATTGTATGAATTTTATCACACAATTATAACCTTTTAGTGCTTCTTGATAAATTTTTGACATATTTGGCTTCTCCGTTGATCCTCATTAGCCAAATAGCTCTGATACCAACTATGAGATCCCTGTCCCCACCGCACAACAATTTCAGGGGTGCTAGCAGCAGAAGTAGCACTTCTTGCACGGGGCAAGGTCCCACACTCGGGCCTCGCCCACTGATATCCGGACAAGAGACTAATCCATCGGTTTTTCCAAAACCGAACACCTGGAAAAACTTCCTTTGCCCGAAAAGCACGAGCGATTCCACCAGGATAACTTTTCCCTAACGTAGTCAAAAGCCTTAACTAACTCAGCTCATCTAACCGAACCCGTAAGTCCCATAGTCAGATCAGGGAAAAAGACTGTCCTTGGATCATAGAGACCAACGCTTTTTTCTTCATTGAGAGGCACACCGTTGATTCCTTTTCCATAGAACAATTTTTGTCCGGGATTTACTTCATCTATCGAACTGAACAGAAATTGAGTCTCGATTTATGGATCCATTTGTCCAGCCTAACCCCATCCAGTCCCATGGGTTAGCCAACCGCCCAACTATAGTGATGGGATCCAATTAGAAATTTGGTTAGGTTTTATCCCGGGTACCAGGGAAAAGAGTTCCCAGGTCCCCTAGCCGGATGTTCATGCAAACATAAAACTAGTCACACCACTTACACACCCAGTATGAAATTGCTTTTTTTTTTCTCAGCATCAGCTATCTTTAAAACAATCCTTTAGTGAAACCATTGTATTAGTGATCACAATCCTCCAAAATATGCAGTTGAATCTTAATTTCCGATCATTCCTTCATCGAAGTATCTATGGCATCATTGGCAACCAGAACGCTCAACACCTATCCACTCAGGGGCCTTTTCAATAGTTCCTAGCTCATAGTACCCGGCAATATAATCACTTATAAAAATCAAGATGGAATCTCCATTGAAGATCAGCAAGATCAACCAACAGATCCATATAAAAGAGCCATGGACTCATCCATTGAGGGACCAGCAAGGACAATCAACCAGATCCATGCCCGGTTTCAAAAAACAACTCTTACTCCTTGATTGAATATCTTTCACGACGCATGTGTGGGTATCTTCGGTGACCCAGAGCCCGAGCACCGTATGGTTAACACCCTCTAGGATCCTTCGCAAGTCACCTAGCGCTTCACTCATAGGCGGCTTCCTTGGTCCCTCATCCACCGTACCAGAAGCTCACCATTTAAATCGAGGCTGGTCAAGACCTCGGTCGACCACGCTACGCGAGACGTCCTCTGTTGACTCTCCGTCAGATGTTGCAACTTTATCAGTTAGGTCTCCACGACCTTAATCACAAGACGGTCAAAATGTTTCCCCAGCATTCTTGACATAAAACAGTCATTTACAAATAGGTCACAAATACAGTTTCTATAATGAACTCTCGTCTTTCCACATTATCCCTCATCAGTGCACATTACTTATTCCACATTCCATTCATATGTGTACTCATTCTCATCCAATCACATCATTTTCCATCACATCACATCAGACTCATTCACATCACATATCATTTATTCACATCCCAATTCACATGTCATCACATCTCATCCATTCACTCATATCAACGTCTTATCATTTCACATACACATCCACATTCATACATCCACATCCATACATCCAATTCCACATCCGCATTCATACATATACAACCATATCCACATCCATACATCCACATTCACATTCATACATCCATATCCACATCCACATCCATACATTCATTTCCACATCTACATCCATTTACACATCCACATTCATACATCCACATCCACATTCCATATTTACATCCATACATCCACATTCATACATCCACATCCACATCCACATCCACATTCCATATTTACATCCATACATCCACATTCATACATCCACATCTACATCCACATCCATACATCCATATCCACTTTCCACATTCATACATCCATATCCTCATTCCACATTCATACATCCACATCCACATTCACATCTGTATATCCACACATCCATTTCCACTTCCACATTCATACATCCACATCCACATCCTCATTCATTCATCCACATCCACATTCACATCCATACATCCATATCCACATCCATACATCCATATCCACATTCCACATTCATACATACACATCCATATCCACATCCATACATCCAATTCCACATCCGCATTCATACATATATATCCATATCCACATCCATACATCCACATCCACATTCATACATCCATATCCACATCCACATCCATACATTCATTTTCACATCTATATCCACATCCATACATCCATTTCTACATCCACATTCATACATCCATATCCACATCCACGAACATACATCCACATCCACATTCCATATTTACATCCATACATCCATATCCACATTCCACATTTATACATCCATATCCACATTCCACATTCATACATCCACATCCACATCCACATTCATACATTCGCACATCCATTTTCACTTCCACATTCATACATCCACATCCACATCCTCATTCATACATCCATATCCACATTCCACATTCACATTCACAAACATCCTCATCCATTCATCCATTTACATTTATCTGATTCATATCACTTCCATCCATCCATTTACATCTATCTGATTCCTATCACATCTCATCACATCTATTTATTGAATGTAAGAGAATTCTTTTTTTTATATATAAGGATTCTTTACGCATCTAATTAGGCATAAAGATAACTTTAGTAGGAATAACACTTTTATAAAAATCCTTTTATGCATCTATTTAGGCATGAGTTTAATTTTAAGGAAAGTAACACTTTCGAATTAAGAATAAACCTTTTATGCATTTTACTATGCATAAATTCCATGTTAATGAGAATAACACTTTCAAAATAAAAATAAATCTTTTATGCATCGAACTATGCATATATTTAATTTCAATGAAAATAATACTTTCGAAATAAAAATAAATCTTTTATGCATTTTTATGTTTATGCATACAAATCATTTATGATGAAAATCACTCTTTTAACAGAAAAGAATTTCTTTTGTGCATAAAAATCATTTATGATGAAAATCACACTTTTAATATATAAAAATATCTTTTATGCATATGTTTATGCATACAAATCATTTATGATGAAAATCACTCTTTTAATATAAAAGAATTTCTTTTATGCATATAAATCATTTATGATAAAAATCACACTTTTGATATAAAAAAATATCTTTTATGCATATGTTTATGCATACAAATAATTTATGATGAAAATCACGCTTTTAATATAAAAGAATTTATTTTATGCATCTATTTATGCATATAAATCATTCATGATGAAAATCACACTTTTATAATCAAAATAACAATTTCAATATACTTCCTTCTATGCATGGAATTTAATTCTAAAGAAAGTAACACTTTTTTACTAAAATATTTTTAGTATGCATTTTCTTATACCTAGGATGAAAATTAACACTTTAAGAACACATATACGATGGAAATTACTCTTTTTGAATAAAAAAATTAAAACTTATTTTCCATAATTTTAGAAAATTTTGCCATAACCTCCTTTGTATGGCTAACCATTTCTCAATTTTTAATTCTCTAAAATTAATTGGAAGCTCACCAAGAGTATTTAAATCATTCTAATGTAAACATTTTCTACTTATCAAAGCGAAATATTATGAAAAACTTGATTTTATCCATTAATCATTCATCTAGGATAAAGAATGGTTGGATTTACTAAAGAAGAGAGGGGAATGCCTTTTTTCAATGAGGCATAACATCATATTCAATTTAGAGAAGACAAAAATCATTAAAAAACCATAAAAATTAAGCATACATGGGAATTTATGTATTTCCTTACTTTCGATCATCAATTAACTTCAATAGCATTAAAAAGACATTCCAATTAAGCTTCTCAAGCTTGAGAGGGGTTGAGAAGAGAGAAACATTGAAAAATTATGGAAAAAGATTAAAATTCACACTTTACCTTAAAAATTGCTTGATTCTTTGATCACGGTAGAGGCCTCCAACCAATCAATTGGTTTGGTATGCTGATGGAGCCACCAATGGAGATTGAAGAAGAAGGGAAGCTCCAATTTCTTCAATTTGGAGAGAATTTTAGAGAATAGTAAAAATTATCATTATTTCAACATAATTCTAATTCACCTATTTTTTTTACAAAGGGCTCAGGTTCTATTTATAGAGAGGGAGGCTCTAACCAAGACCAACTGATTTCTAGAATTTTCCAGATTTAGTTTGGTTGAATTTGGACCAGATTTGGACCTAGTTTGGTTCCTTTTTTATTCGATTTGATCTAAGAGAGAGGAGAGAGAAAAATATCACATTATTTTTTAGTTTAAAACTCATTCAAGCATGTGAAGTAGGTGCCTCCTTGAAGGGACTCCCCTTCCTTACACGTGTCAAAATGGAATCATTTTATCCAAAATATCTCATTTTTTTAGTAATACTCATAGTTTTTTACTAATAAACCTTGTACATAGTCAACTTCTTCATCTTATGTGAGCATTTACTCATTTTTGCAGGGATTTTTTGTATTTCTTCCATTTTTCTCCTCCACACATTTGGATGAATCTTATTGACCTATAGAAATCTTAATTTAAAATTTCAAAAAAATCTTGACCCTCAGGATAAGGCCTCTTGAACAGATTATATTTGATTTCTAATGCACCTTCTGAAAATCTTCTTAAACTTCTGTTTCAGGGGAACTTATTTTAACAAGAAGATATATTTTTCCATCCAAAAATATTTAAAATTGAATTACCACTCTCTAAAAGATTTTCTCTCTCTAGGCCAAAACTTGTAGAAACAAGATCTTTTATATTTTTGAAGAGGGATCTGACTACAGGGGAAGATACTGGACATCCTGAGAGGCTGGGGAGGAATCTTACATTCTACCCCACTTAAAAAACGCAAGATGTCCTCATCTCGCAGGTGGAGTATGATCTCTTTCATCTTCTTCTTCTTCTTCAATCACTTCCAGCGTTATTGCCTTGGAAGTGGACGGTCGATTTGGGAACAACTTTCTTTGACTTCCTTTATTCTGAGGTGGAGGTCTTGCATTACCTTGGATTGAAACTGCAGGTTGGATAGAGGGTCTATACCTCTGGGATTTCCCTGATTTTGGCAGATAGAACCCTGATTACTCTGGACGGAAGGGGCTGGAGTTTGGAATCTTGATCCCTGATTTTCCTACCCTGAAAACCTTGATCCAAAAGGAGTTGGACAATCCATGCTCCGATGTCCAAACCCTTGACAGTTATAGCATTTCACTCTCTTGTTCAAGGGTGGAACTTCTGAAATTGAAATCCAGGGGGATTGAGTTTCGGGAAAAGGACATTTCTTCCATTCTAGAACTTCCCATATCTTGGGTATGACCTTGTTATCTCTTAGGTGGAGGAAGGTTGGAATCACCTTCTAGGAATAAAAACTTTTTGAAAGGTGATGGTGTTGGCTTTGGCCGGACTTTGACATCAAAGGCCTTGGTGAAATCCTTCGCCATCCGAACTGCTTCGGCCATGGAAACTGGCTTGGCATTCTGCACCAGGATATTCAAAGGTTCGTTCAGTCCCCGAATGAACCTGGCCACCATCAGCTTTTTTTCATCCAACAGAGGCAAGTATTTGAGGAGGAGGGCGAATGCTTGGTGATATGCTTCAATAGTTCTACTCCCCTGGGTTAACTCTAAGAATTCGTTCATCTTTGGTTCTAAAAAGCCCGAAGGACAGAACCCTTGTCCTGAGGTAATAGTGATGAGGAGAAGGAGCTTGCATATGGTTGTGATTTCCATGTATGTGAGTTAGAGATATCTACGTATTGTCTTTTATGTTGTGCTTTCATGAATTTATATAATAAAAGTACTTATTTCTTATGCTTGAAGTATCATAATTTTGGGGCAATTTGGTCACGCGGACGTCACTTTCGATTAGAAGGAATAGATAAAAAGAGAACAACATTTGATTGTGGTGTGAAGGCTAATTTCATGCAAGAAAGTCGTTTGAGTGCAAGTGATGGCAATACTGAAGTAGGCATGCTAGATTATTGTGGAACAATCCAAGATATTATCAAGGTTGGATTCAGAAAGTTTGATATGTTCATTTTTTATGTGAAATGGTTCAAGTTGGTAACTCAAGGGGTGCAAGTAACTGTACGAAAAGACAAGTGTGGATTTATTCAAGTAGACCGCGCAAAGATATGGACTGACCAAAGGGACACATTTGTGCTACCAGAGCACTGTGAGCAGGTCATCAGACCCGACAGATCATAAATGGTTGTTTGTGATCCAAATAAATCCACGTGGTAAACAAATATTTGAAGAGGTGAAAATAGCAGTTGTTGACGAATTGCCAAATGTTGAGGAACTCCCCCCAGATCATGTGATGGTTGAGCATACACCACATACACCACTAGCACCTATTGAACAACAAGAAGAATAAGAAGAAGACATAATAGTTGAGGAAGTAAGTGAGGCTCACACTGGATTAGGATTAGATGAAGGTGTACTCATTGAGCAAATACATCTTGAATGAGAAACAGACACTAGAGATAATCTAGAAGAAGAAGAGATTCAAGCTATGATGAATTGACCATCTAATCAAGGACTTCCCTATAGAGGCAGCACTGGAGAGTATTCAATGGCCACTAATCCAACCATGGGACTTTGAATGATTGGGGTGTAATCAAGGTGGTGGCAACACCACTTATTAATGTTATAACTCATCGTGCACAAGCACTAAAGACCCTAGAAACCAATAGAGAACCTTTAGTTAAATCTTGTACTGGGAGAAAGAAGAAGGGAAAAGAAGTGGGGTGCGAATACTTTGCAATGGTGATTCCAGATGTTTTAGATGAAGAAATGGTCAATACTGCTACCACCGAGTTGATCTAGGATAATGAGGTGATAAGGAAAAAAGAAATGGTAACATCGAGGAAGTCGAACCCATTGAGGAACCAAGGACACCAAGGGGAATGAGTGAGAATTACCTAAATGCCCAAAAAGAAATTAAAAAACTGAGGTTGCACAAGTCCTAGACTGAGAAAGCTAAAAGAGATTTGAGGAGGAATCACCCACTGGTCAGCCGGGCTACCAAAACAATCTATCCTAGACTGGATACCAAAGGGGGAAGAAAAAATTTGAATATGCTAGAACTTATGTCAGAACACTGTGAGGGTGAGATCGACTCAGAAGGAGGAAAAAACAATTTATTCTCAAAGGATGTTTAAGGAAGGAGGATAACATCCTCTATATGACTCAACAAATCCTATCCTAGAGTCATACAACAGTGATTTTGGTCCTCAATGGTGGTCCTCAATGGATGCACTATGTATCACATGTGTTCAAGGAGTATTTGAAACCCCCTTACCTATGAATTTTCATGAATAAAATGACCCCTTTTTCTTTATGGACTTATGGGTTTTTTTCAACATTGACTTAAAAAAACCCTTTTGTAAATGTATTTCTATAAATTTATCTTAATATTTTGAATTAATAAACCCCTTCATTTGAACTCGCGTGGTATACTTACATATTTTTAGGTGAACACCTTGCGTTTTGGTCAAGACTAGACACCTAGAGATGTGGCAGGGGTAACAACATTTCTCTCTATAGACATAAAAATGCAAATGGAACCTAGCTAAGAGGAAACCCCTGACTGTGGAATAATTTAAAAGATTGGGTGAAAAGCACAATGTAGGGCAATCCACCAAGTGGTATACTTACATATTTTTAGGTCAACCCCCCAAGTTTTGGTCGAGACTAAACACCTAGAGATGTGGCAAGGCTAATAACATTTCTCTCTAAAAATGCTAATGGAACCTAGCAAAGAGGAAACCCCTAAATGTGGACTAATTTAAAAGACTGGGTGAAAGGCACAATGTAGGGCAATCTACGACGTGGTATACTTACATATTTTTAGGTCAACCCCCGAGTTTTTGGTCGAGACTAAACACCTAGAGATGTGTGGCAAGGCTAGTAATATTTCTCTCTATAGAGATAAAAATGCCAATGGAACTTGGCTAAGAGGAAACCCCTGATTGTGGACTAATTTAAAAGATTAGGTGAAAGGCACAATGTAGGGAGATCCGCCAAACCAACCAAGGAATTACCTTTGCCTCTCGAGGAGGATTTAGAAATGGTCAAAGGAAGGAATGACCTGCACAAACTTGTTCAAATTTTGACTAGATGGGAAAGTATTATGAGAGTGATGACATGAATACAACACTTCCAATGGTATACAAGGTTTATTAAGATCTTGCAATCCTTAATGGTGAAACTGGATGAGTAAGTATCATCATAAGTAATGTTTCAAAAAATGAATTAAAACAACCTTACATAGAAGATGAACCTCATTGTTGTAAAAATGGGTGATGGTACCATGTCGTGGCCTAGGGAGTTTTACAAAACGTGAAGATGAAATTCTTCTCATTCCACTCTATTTCCATACGTTTTGGGTCATGAATTTTACTTGTCACTCATATTTGTACGATGTGATTCTTGGTAAATCTTTTATGAGAAGTGCCAAGGTATTACATGACTTAGCCATGGATCACATTTACCTCTATGAATGGGCTCACAAATCTTGAATGTAGACATACGAACTTGGAATATGCATCCCATGGGTGGGGGGTTGTTTGGAAATGATTCTGAAACAACCTTGGTACAACTATGTGCAACCCATGAACAACAAAAGTATCACAAGAAGAGAACAATTCAGTGCATGCTCCTCTTTTGAATGATGATTTTTGCAAAAAATTGGATGCATGTACTAGTCACGATAGATGTCATGGGAAAGTCAGGAACAAAGTTTGTGAAACTAGATTAAAGGGATGATGTGTTAGTCCCCATGATACACATGATGAGGCCATAGATGGTGCACCAGTAATCGTAAAAGATTTCAAAAAGAGAAATATATTAATTTGATTATGGAAAGGAAGCCTCAAATTCAAACAAGGTTGAAGTTACAAAAATGGACGAAAAGAAGCGTTATCGGCTAATCTCACAAAATGAGATTCTTAGAAGAGGACCTACGGATGCTCAAGGGCTAAGATACATCGAATCCATGTAAATACACAAGGAATTCTCCAAGAATTGGGGAAAAGAGTCAAGCTGGATAATGCTACAAACACCTCAAGAGATAAATGTGGCCATGAAACTCCCAAGCTCACAAGATTAGACAGAAGGAAACCAAGCAAAGCGTTGGTTGAAGTTGAACAAGAACCACAAAGTGTAAGATCCCCGTCCCCACTACGCAATGGATTCTAGGTGCTAGCAGCGGAAGTAGCACATCTTGCGCGGGGCAGGGTCCTACACTCGGGGCCTCGCCCATGGATATCCGAACAGGTGACTAATTCCTCGGTTCTTCCAAAACCGAACCTAGAAAAACTTCCCTTGCTTGGAAAGCGCACGGGCGATTCCTCCAAGATAAAATTTTACTCTAGCGTAGTCAGGGTCATTATTGACCAAACTGATCCAACCAAACCTAAAGTCACTTGGTCAGATCAAGGAAGAAACTTGAACTTGGATCATAGAGACCAACGCTTTTTTCCCCATCGAGAGGCACAGCCGTTGATTCCTTTTTCCATAGAACAATTACTATCCGGGATTTACTTCATCTAGCATACTATAATAGAAATTGAGTCTCAATTTACGGATCCATCAGTCCATGGGTTAGCCAACCACCCAACCACTGTAGTGATGGGATCCAATTAGGAATTTGGTTAGGTTTTGTCCCGAGTACCAAGGCAAAGAGTTCCCAGGCCCCCTAGGCGGATGTTCATGCAAACATAAAACTAGTCACACCACTCACACCCAATATGAAATTGCCTTTTTCCCAGATTTAACTATCTTTAAAGCAATCATTTAGTGAAACCATAGTGTCACCAATCATAATCTTTCAAAGTATTCGGTTGAATCTTAATTTCCAATCATTCCTTCATCGGAGTATCTATGGCATCATTGGCAACCAGAACGCTCACCACTTACTCACTCAGGGGTCTTTTCGATAGTCCCTAGCTCATAGTACCCGACAATATAATCACTTATAAAAATCAAGATGGAGTCTCCGTTGAAGATCAGCAAGATCAACCAATAGATCCATATAAAACAGCCATGGACTCATCCGTTGAGGACCAGCAAGGTCAGTCAACCAGATCCATGCCCGGTTTCGCATTCCACATCCACATTCGCAATCATTATTCCACATCCACATTCATACATGCACTTCCACATCTGCATTCATACACACATATCCATATCCACATCCATACATCCACTTCCACATGCATACATCCACATCCACATCCACATTCATACATCCACATCCACATCTACATTCATACATCCGCACATCCACATTTACATTCATACATCCACATCTACATTCATACATCCACACTTCCATTTCCACATCCACACATCCACATTCACATTCATACATCCACATCCACATTCACATTCATACATCCATTTCTACATCCGTATTCATACATCCACATCCACACATCCACATCCACATCTACATCCATACATCCATTTTCACATCCACATTCATACATCCACATCCGCATCCACATTTATACATCCACATTCACATCCATACATCCACATCCACATCCATACATCCTTATCCACATCGATACATCCACATCCACATCCATATCTACATCCATACATCCATTTTCACATCCATATTCATACATCCACATCCACATCTACATCCATACATCCACATCCATGCATCCACGTCCACATCTATACATCCTCATCCACATCTATACATCCACATCCACATCCACATCTACATTTATACATCCGCACATCCACATTTACATTCATACATCCACATCTACATTCATACATCCACACTTTCATTTCCACATCCACACATCCATCCACATTCACATTCATACCATATCCACATTCACATTCATACATCCAATTCTACATCCGCATTCATACATCCACATTCACATCCACATCCATACATCCACATCCACACATCCACATCCACATCCACACATCCACATCCATACATCCACATTCACATCTACATCCATACATCCATTTTCACATCCACATTCATACATCCACATCCGCATCCATACATTCTTATCCACATCCATACATCCACATCCACATCCACATCCACATCCACATCCACATCCATACATCCACATCCACATCCATACATCTTCATCCACATCTAGCCCTTTCCTTGATTACTGTGAGGAGGTGAGGATTGAGAAAAGAAAGTTCTTCTTTCATATGGTCAGGCGTGTGGAGGGAAAAGAGAAGGGAGCTAATCTCAAAGCTCTAAGAAATCTTGGCTTGCTTCAGATGGCCGCTCAAAGATTGGTGTACAAGTATACTATTTTAAAGTGGTCGCTGTTGTTGCAGGCAGCTCTATGTTTGTTAGTTGTGTTCTAAGTTGCTCTTGGTAGCATGTGTTTGGAATTGCACAGGTTTCTACTATTTTTGAAAGACAACGGACACATTATTGCTCTACCTCTAAGGGAAAGGCAATGGTTGTGACTAATGAGGATACCACGATGTACCTCCTTACATGCATTCCTTTCAAAGTGGGAGTTAGATAATTGTCCATGCTGGATCAATATGGATGGTGGTGAATTCCTAGAGTGAGAAAAGGAGAAGCATGCACAATTCAAGAAGTAGGTGGAACAAGTTGGCAAGAGGGACACACCTACAGACTTGCATAGTAGGATCATACAGACTTGCATAGTAGGATCATTGTGTTTTGTTTTGGATTCAAATTGACAATGATATGTATTGACTATAGGCCTATGTACTGATTTTGGTAGATCATGGAAAATTTTAGCATCGAGATAAGGTGCCTGACCATTCAGAGAATAGGAAGCCTTATTATTCATAGGACGAGAGTTATTTTTCTAGTAAGAAGCCATTCTATCTTATATTCTCCTTCATTATATAGGTTTAGTGTAGTTGGTTCAAATCACGTGACTCTTTCATTGTTTGTGTTTGGAAGGGGGTGCGGACACGTCTTGCCAAAGTGCTTTCTAAGAAAAACACTTTTTTCTATGTTCCTAATAAGCATAGCATGTTGAGAAATGTGGTGCCATGGAATACAAGGAAGGTATGGAGTGAGTCACATAAGCAAGAGAAGGAACATGCACCTTAGAAAAAGAATAGACTAAGGGTACATTGGTAAAGGTTAATTTGTATGGTCATTTATAAAAGGTGAAGTCAAAGGTCAAAAAGGTAGCACATAGAAAGTGCAAGGTGGCACATGTAGTGTGAGCATTAATGAACACATGGTTGACACTAGGGTGCACACAAATCATGCATTGGAGTTCTTCCCAAGGCTATAAATATGGGTGTATGAAACTTGATTATTGCAATGAGATTATGTGACATTTGTGAGCATACCATTTTGTTAAAGTCTTGTGTACTTTCTTAATCACCTTATTATTCTCTTTAATCATGTCTTTGATCACTTCCTTTGCGCCTCCTTAGATCTACATTTTTAACATGGTATAAGAGCCACTTAGGGGTTGACTTTAGTCTTTTTAAGTGATTAAGTTTACTTAGTAACTAACTTTAGTCCTTTTTGAGTGATTAAGTTTCAATTAGAGCATAATGTTGCACTATATTCACAAACATTCTATGTGAGTAGGTGTAGGTGTTTCTTCATTGACAACTAGCAAGGTGCCTTCCTTAACTAAGAGATAGTGGTTTTCTTGCTAGTGGCCCCAAAGTTTCATCACTACAAGCAATCATTTGTATTTCTGGCAGCATTCACCTCTAAAATAGTTGAAAGAAAAGAAATGGAGAAGAGTAGAAAAGAAATAGAGAAGATTGTACTTTTGTCCGTCGCATACCATCATTTGCCACCTGTAGCGACGGCTACTACGGGACCATGGTAGTGAGTGGCGTGGGAGCATGGAGATTAGCCATACATTCATGGCTTGCTATTTAGACCTTGTTAAAACCCTGAATATCTCTCTAGCTAATAACGATGCATAAACATGCATAAACCAGGAATATACTCATCCACCCGACCACCCCCGAGCCCATGGGTGCACACATAAATGAAGTACCACATACCTTATCTTAGTATCCCATACCACCAAGAGATATGACTTCACTCCAGTAGCACATAGCTCTAGAATATCATCTAAGAAAACCACCACGCATTTTCCTAACAGATCCTGAAATATATCATTCATCATGTGTTGGAAAGTTGATGGTGCATTAGTGAGACCAAAAGGTAACACTAAAAGTTCATAATGACCATAATGTGTTTTAAAAGAAATTTTAGGAACATCTTCCTCTACAATACAGATCTAATGATAGTTGATTTACAAATCAAGCTTTGTGAAATACTTAGCTCCTTCCAACCTATAAATAAGATCATCTAATCTAGGCAATGGGTATTTGTTCTTAATTGTAACCTTGTTAAGACATTTGTAATAAATACACATCCGCCAGGTACCTTGATCTTTTTTCTTAAGGAGGAGTACTGGTGTACCCCAACAAGGAGACTTACTTGGTCTAATTTGACCCATCCTCAAGTACTCAGCTAGTTGACCCAACCTCAAGGAGACTTACTTGGTCTAATTTGATCCACTCTCAAGTACTCAGCTAGTTGCTTTGCTACCTCGTCTTCCTCAGTCAATCTAAGCCTATATAGAGGAATACTAACAGGTTCTGTGCCTAGCACTATCTTAATTTTATGGTCCACCTCTCATTTAGGAGGTAATCCATGAGGTAACTCATCAGGAAATACATCCTGAAATTTGCTCTTAATGGAATTTAACACTTTACTTTCCCAAACATCCAAAGAAACAGTGTTTACATCAAAATGAACACATGAAGACACTGGATCCATAACCACCAATTGGAAAAGTTCATAGTTAAAAATATTTTTCATTAACTCAAGATCATTAATAAAAGCTTCCTTGGGTACAACAATGTTTCCCTTATTAAGAGTAACAAGGTTTCCATTATGATGGAACTTGACATTAAATGTTTGACCCAATCAACAGAAAAATTCTTAATTTTTTCGATGAAACCATTCCATCCCTAAAATGATGTCTACATGACCCAAGTTCATGACATGAAAATCAAGTCTATCTGAGTACAACTAGATGTTTAACGGTAGTTTTGACACCTTCTTGTTCCAGAATTGGACTTGTCCTCCAGCCATCCTGACCTTGTACATGTGATCATTCTGTGTGGTTTTCAGCTTCATCCTCTATACCACAATGTTGTTAATAAAATTGCGTGTAGCAAAATCAAACAAAATATGAACGTGATGTCCATTTTTTGATCCATAAACAAGGAATAATTCATTTGGACCAAAAACGTCTTTACTAAAAGTATAATTTGAACAATGGCTAATATTGACTTCAAAAAATTTACCTTGAAGTTATGTAATGTGCATAGATTTCTTTGGTATGAACTTCTTTGGTGCCACCTTTTGTCCAGGTGCCGAATGTACTGTAGCTCCATTCAAAGGACATAAACTCTTCATATGTCCCTTTTCCTTGCATTTGGAACATGTGATATTATCCTTGCTCACAAATTTTTTCTTCTTGCTCTGGCGTTGTCAAATTTTTTAGTTTTGATGTGAAAATCAACTTTCTTTTTTGTCCACTATTTAAAAAATTGAACGTGGATTTCTTTTCAGTAGATGATGGTTTTGAAGTGTTGGTACTGACCATAGTCTTATGAAAAACCTAAGCTACCTGAATAGCATCCTCAGTCATTTTTGACCTTGTATTTTTTTTACCTCATACTAATAGTCACGAGCTAGACCATTGATCAAAATCCCACACAAGGTATGATCATGAGACTTGGCTTTGGCAGCCAATTGTCTAAACTTCTACACATAATTGTCAAAAGCCTGATTTCCCATGCTATTTTTAACAAGGTTGGTAATTATTTTGAATTCATCCTCTGGTTGGACAAACTCTTGTTTAAAAGCTTCCTTGAAACTTTGCCAAGTGGTAGGAATGAAATCTTTTTTGAGATTCTTCCACCAAGTTAAAGCCTTTCCTTTCAATAACCCCTGCGCTATCTGCATCTTTTGCCCATTAGTGAATGGATGAAAGGCTACAGTCCACCTATTGAGGCAGGCATCTACACATTCCCGAGTCTTCTCCTTTTTCTCACCGCCGCTGTACACTTTTGGTGCAAACGATAGAGCAACTGCTTTGGTAGGAGCAGGAGGTTCCGCCAAAAGAGCCTTTTGCAAAGCATCTTTAGTGACTCCATCTCATCATGGCATTTGGAAATAGTTGCCTCTAGACGCTTTATCACTTCCAAAAATTCACTCTTTCCAACAGCCTCCTCTTCTTCAATTTGGAATTTTATATTTCCCTACCCAAGTTGGGATGATCACTCAACTCATTGACTGAGAAGTCAATATATGAGCCATGGTAACAAAGTTCTTCAAAAATCACAATTCACTCAAACTAACTTCACTTGCCCACTTTTGACCAAAATGATCTAGCAAATCAATTTACTAGAACTGCACATAAGAAAAATGCTTTAATTACCATTTGGTGGCTAAACAACGGTAAAAAATCATGAAAATACCATCTAGAATTAATCCAAATGAAAATAACTATAAATACGAGGCACACTCGCATTAAGTATATGCGGAAAACCCACATCTATCTAATGTTAATAATCTTGATTATGAGATTATCAAATTTACCTATGGGTTCATTAACCATTAAATTTTAATTAATCCACACAAATAAGAGGTGTTCCCACGCGAGAGAAAGAAAATGAAGGAAAACTCAGATTTGAGAGATGGAAAAAATGCCACGCACACGGGAGAGAACCCGATGCATAACATGCTGCCCCTAGTGAATTTCAGCAGAAATTCGACAAACATTTGATAGCATGCCTGTCAGAAATCGTAAAAAATGCATTAAAATGCCTTTTTACCATAAAATACTCTTACAAATTCTTAAATAATTAGGAAAATTTCTTATAAATTGTAGAAATTTAGGGAATCCTTTCTACCAAAAATACCCATAATAACATGTGTGGTATTTTGGTTAAAAATCCGTTAAATGCTTATTTTAACCATAAAAATAGCATTTTCACTCACGAAATTTTTTCATAACGTCGATACGTCCATCCAAGTTGAGAAGCACCACATTTCGACTGCCATATTGATGTTCCCAATGCATAGACCACTAAAACAAACCAAAAAAATTTTCACAACGTCGATACGTCCATCCAAGTTGAGAAGCACCACATTTCGACTGCCATATTGATGTTCCCAATGCATAGACCACTAAAACAAACCAAAAAATAATATTTTTTGCTTAGTAAATGTTAAATTTTATTTAAAAATGCTAAATTTTTTAGAAAAATGAGAGAAAAATAAGAGGAGAAAAATATCAAAAATTAACTAGTGACCGCTCTAATACCACTGTTAAAACCCTAAAGATCTCTCTAGCTAATAACTATGCATAAACATGCATAAACCAGGCATATACTTATCCACCCGACCACCCCCAAGCCCAAGGGTGCACACATAAATACAATGAAGTACCACATACCTTACCTTAGTGTCCCATACCACTAAGAGATATGACTTCACTCTAGCAGCTCATAGCTCTAGCATGAAATGGCAAGAGAGTAAACACAATGCTCTACACAAGAGAACATCCCTTGAGAGTGCCCCATGCCCCTATATAGGAGGGCCCTCAAAATACTCCACCACCCAAAATTTGGTCTAAATTTGATATTCTAATTCTCCTCAGCTAGAAGAAGGCTTAGTTCAATGCATGGGCTAATCAAAGAAATATAAGGCCTTCACTACGTCAAGTGGGGAAAAGTAAGGTATGCAATTGTTGTCCACAACAAAGTAAGTGCTAAAAAATTATCCGAAACCCTTAGGTCCTTGGGAGAAGGCTTGTGTTGAAGCATGTGTGAAACTGTTGAGAAAATCCCCTATTTTGAACAAGGGAGACAAAAATAGGAACTAATTGAAAAATTGTGCCTAATGGGCTACTTTGGGTAGTTGGAAACCCATGCAAATGGTCCCTCTTTCAGCTAGCATGGAAAACTATAGAGGGCTAATGCCATTATGCCAAATCTTTGCCCTTGGCGGCCTGATCAAAATCAATTGAAACTTGATAGGAAGGTAGGTATCCATTGTCTGTAATGTGGATTTTGGTAGCAAAAATGTTGCTTTCCTTAGGTTGACCTCCCTCTTCTTGGCCTTACTGATTATTTCTTAGGGTTTCTTTTTTCTAGCTTTGATGGTCAAACTTTAAGGGTTCCACATATCATTAATGGAGATAATGTGCCCCTGTACCCAGAACCAACTATTGTTTCTTGGTGGATAGGCTAAATTTAAGATCCTTCTTCATAAATGAAAACATAAGGTGGATAGGCTAAATTTAAGATCCTTCTTCGTAAATGAAAACATAAGGTGAGATGCAGAGGAGTTTGTGAAAGCTCAGATTAGAGCTAATGACATGGGACTAGAAATAGCCAAATTATGCACGAGAAGTGTGGCAACGAAGGGCTTCAGAGAAACTACAGGCCTACAATGAGCAGCTCAATAATTAGACATTGGATGTAAGATTCTAAAGCCTATTAAAGAGAAGCACAAAAAGCACACAGAAAACATTTAAAAAAATGCACAAGGAAGCATAGTTGAGCGATCTAAGCTCTAGAAATAGAGAACCAAAACCAATCAGAAGAAGGCAAGAATACCTATAAATAGTGTTAATCACTCATTAGCCATGGCTCAATTCAATTAAGTTTTGTTATGATCTATTTGGTTTTGTTTTGTTTGGATTATGAGTGTGTGTTCTCGTGCAATACATTGTGATTGTATAACTTTGTAAGAAAGAAAGCATTGGTGTAATCTACTTCACTTCTAATTCATCACAATATAATATAAAACATATTTCTAATACTTTCTTTACCAATGTTTATCCTCTATTGATGTTAGTTTTGAGCAAGAACTTATTTGAGTAAGTGAGAAATAAAGCATTGGTGGTGCAAGCTATTTCGCTTCTAATTCATCACAATATGATATAAAACATATCTCTTATACTTTCTTTTACTCATGTTTATCCTCTATTGATGTTAGTCTTGAGCGAGAACTTATTTGAGTGAGAGCCGAGCGAGAGCGCGAGTATGATAGTCTAGGCTTGGTAACCTACATGGTGTGGCCACAAGCTACATGGTGATTACAAACCCAAGTTTGTAACAATTGCCCACGTTGGAGATGTGCCATTGTCTATGCAGGATGGCAAAGTGAAGTATCTTGCAGATGTACTTCATATTTTGAACATAACAAAGAATCTGGTTTCAGTTGGCCAGATGATTGAGCAGGGTTTGCAGGTTCGGTTTAACCCTGATGGTTATTATGTTGAAGACTTTAAAGACAAGTGCAGGTTGGTTGCAAAAGGCAACAGAGTGGGCAGAATGTTTACAATGAATGTAAACATGCCTGAAGTGAGTGCATTGGATGTTGTGCATTCAGATGTATGGGTCAGATGTATGGGGTCCTGCGAAGACCATGTCTATGGGAGGCTATAGGTATTATGTGACATTTATTGATGACCACACAAGGAAAGTGTGGGTATACTTCATAAAGGAGAAGAGTGAGGTGTTCACTCATTTTCAGAATTTTAGAGTCATGTTTGAAAAGCAAACAGGGAAACATGTAAAGTGCCTAAGGTATCAAATGGAGGTGGAGAGTACTTCTCTAATGAGTTCTCTAAATTTTTGAAGAAGAATGGTATTCGGAGACAGTTTACATGATGCAGATACACTCTGCACCAAAATGGAGTTGCTGAGCAAAAAACAGGCACATTGCTGAGATTGTACGAGCATTGATGGGGGAGTAGAATATGCCGCATAGCTATTGGGCTGAGACTATTTCTACAACAGTTTACATCATGAACAGGACTGCAACTACAGCCATACATGATGTAACTCCAGAGGAGAGGTTTACTAGTAAAAAACCTGATTTGTCTCATCTGAAAGTCTTTGGATGCATTGCATATGTGCATGTGCTAGATGAGCTGAGAACTAAGCTAGATCCAAAAGCTGAAAAATGTGTGTTTATTGGGTATTCCCCCTTCCCCATCTAACGCCAGAAGCACTCCATGTTCGCGATCATCCCGCGAGACGTTTTGGCACACAGCCCACACTCGTAGATGGGGAAAAATATTACACAATTTTCAATGGCAATGTGGTTTTGGATAATGTCGGGCAAGAGATGAAGAGCCGCATCCATGAGCTTTGCCACATTGTCTTTGCAAATGACTTTATAACTTTATGGCCAAAGTTGGATAAAGATAAGAAAGATAAGAGTCATTAATCAAATCAAGGGGATGAGTACAAGTCGGCAGCAACAGTCAGTAGTGATGTCGTCCCCATAAGGTGGATAAAGGACCATATGGTGGATGTCATGAAACATTGGCAGGGAGATGTGACTAGGAGAGTGAAGGCACGGGGTGAGAAGCCTTGGTACATGAGTACCGAGGATTGGAATGAGGAGAAGCAAACGTTTTGGTACTTTTAGAATCAAGTAGTTGGTCGACTGATAACGAGAGAAGATGAGGACATTGCTCGTCGCCATAACACGTACTTTCTTTTGGAGAAGCTTGAGCGAGAAGGTGCCCACCTCAATTGGGGACGCATTGTAGATATGGTAAGTGCGGCAAGCCTAAATCTTATGATTTGTATACTTGGTTTGTCATGTCATGTTAGATCGGTGTTTTGTATACTAAAAAAAGCATCTTGTATGGTTTTCATAGGGACCAATGCCTGACCTTGAGTGAGGGCTCCACATAGAGTGGCCTTGCCCATGTCTTTCCTCTTGTACATACATATTTTGGTCAGCTCACATCTTTGTTTGAGCTTGTATAGCTTGTATGCAACTACTTTATGTAATTTTTGTCTCATCGAGTATAGGTTGTATAGCTTGTATGCAATTTTATGCAACTACTTTATGTAATTTTGGCTTATCTTGTATAGCTTGTATGCATCTACTTTATGTAATTTTCGTCACATCGAGTATAGCTTGTATAGCTTGTATGCAATTTTATGCAACTACTTTATGTAATTTTGGCTTATCTTGTCAACGCTTGATATGTAAATTTCACATCTTGCAATATAATTTGGCCATTGTTTGCACTTGTGTACAATGTATCTACTTTGTAATGTCGAAAACGTTATGGCACTCTAACTTTTCCAACAAATTCGCTTCGTTCTTCACATTAGAGTACAGTTGCCTTTGGTACTCGTTTGGCATAATGGTGCATCCAACTGCTGCTGAGATATCAACCTCGTCTAGTGAGGCAGTGGACACTGATGACCCGCCTGGGGGATAGGCCCCACACTTATACCACTCGCATGGTTGGTGAGATCATGGGTGATATGCGGCCAGTGGGATGGCAGGCTGTGTGTGGTGATAGCCATTCTAGAGACTGGCATAGTTATAGTGCCAACTCATTTAGTTGGGTTCACACTATAGAGAACCCTAGTATGTATTTGGTTGGGTACCTTTTCATATGGTGTGTACTCTTATCTTTGTATATGGTGTGTTGAGTGTTGTGTGAAGAAGAAGAAGATTTTCAGCCTCTCACCTTGTGTGTTCTCTTTTAGAGTTTTGTGAGTGTGCGTGTGCTTGCAAGAGCTTAAGCTCTCTTCTCCCCTCCATCTTTTCATGGTATCAGAGCCTAGTTCATGCTAAGGGCTGAGCTGTAAGAAAGAAAAGCACAGGAAGCGGTACGAGGGTAAGAGTTTCATCTACTCTTCCCTATTTCCCTCCCTATTTCCCTATCGAACAGATTTTTTGGGCTGAAAATACGTTTCGGGCATGTTAGGACCTTCGTTTTTCAGAAATCAGGGGATTTCGAGCACTCCGGGTAAGTCATCGATTCTATGCAAAAATCTATTTTAATAACTACATGAAGACAGATTGGTTGTGTAGACATTGTGTGTGCTACGAGGAGGTCAAACAGTTGCCATTGGGTGTATGTATGCACATTGAGGTCACTAGTTGTGACATTTGAGTGTAGTACAGTACCACTGCAAAAAATATAGCAGTTTGTGCAAGACACACCAGGGTGCTGTTTCTGGTAAATTTGTGTGTCTGGCAAGATGTCAAATGATGGCATAAACCAGATTGTTGCTGAGAAGCTTGACAAGAACAACTTCCATACTTGGAGGTTCAGGTTGACAAATTTCCTGATGGGAAAGGGTTACTGGGACTACATAGAAGGTGAGCATGAAGAGGCACCGGAGATACCATAGATCAATCTGACTATTGCAGATGTGAAAGAGTTCAAGAATTGGAACCAAGGAACCAGAAAAGTTATGTATTGGATCTCTATCAGTGTACAGGACACCATGATTGGGCATATATAGGATGCCAAGTACCCCAAGGAGGCGTGGGACACCTTGGTAAAACTCTATGAAACGAATACCAAGGCACGAAAGATACAGTTGAAGAATGAACTTCATACTGTGGAGAAAAAGAGTATGTCTGTGAATGACTATGCATTGAAGATCAAGGGTATTGTGGAATCCCTTGCATCTATTGGCATTTTAGTAGATGATGATGATAAGGTGGAAGTCTGTCTACATGGTCTCGGGCCACAATACAAGGCGTTCAAAACGTCTATTCAGACTCAAGAAAACATTTCTAATTTCACAGATTTGGTGTCTATGTTGATTATAGAAGAGAAGAGCTAACAGTCTTCACAAAACAAAAACAATTTAGAGCAACAGGCCTTCTACACAAGTTCAGGAAGAGGACGAGATAGAGGAGGCCGTGGATGCGGCCAAGGAGGTGGCCAAACAACAACACGCATGTGGAAGAGGCCAATTCAGAGGCAGGGGGAGTCAAAGAGGTCATGGAAATTGGTTAACGCAGTATAATGATACATGTAGATGCTTTTATTGTGGTAAGCGTGGACATGTGCAGGCAGATTGTTATAAGAAGCAGGCTGACATGCAAAATGGAAAATTGTAGCAAAACAACTATGCATCCTCGAGCAAAAACAATGAGGATAATGAAAGGTTGTTTGTTATGCACCATGTTGTTAATGCCATGTCTGAAAATATTGAAGTAGCACATAAAGATGATGTATGGTATGTTGATTCTTCAGGTGCTTCGAACCACATGACAAGTCATGGGGAGTGGTTCAAGGAGATGAAAAACCTTGAAAGACCAGGTTTTGTGGAAACATGGGATGACACTGCTCATCCAATTGCCCATGTTGGAGATGTGCCATTGTGTATGCAGGATGGCAAAGTGAAGTACCTTGCAGATGTACTTCATGTTTCGAACATAACAAAGAATCTGGTTTCAATTGGCCAGATGACTGAGCAGGGTTTGCAAGTTCGGTTTAACCGTGATGGTTGTTATGTTGAAGACTTTAAAGACAAGTGCAAGTTGGTTGCAAAAGGTAACAGAGTGGGCAAAATGTTTACATTGAATGTAAATATGCCTGAAGTGAGTGCTGCGATATTTGCAAGCGTGGATAATGGCCCCACCTCTTGTAGTGTTGCTAACATGGGGGAACACACATGTTCCTACATACATAGCCATGGAGTACACATGCACACATGAGAATGGAGTAGGAGGCCTACATCAAGACGAGATAAAAGATACAAGAAAAACATACAAGTATGGCAGCATAACATCATATGGTATTCCATATCCATGTGTCACATATTATGTGTCCAAGAATTATGTGTAAGAATCATCTACATACCATAGTCATAGTCATGTCCAATTTGCATACAAGAGGGGGTTTATATAGCCATCCAACCATGTGACTGTTGGGCTACCCATGTGTAATGAAGTGGATTTGTTTGCACATGCACATGGGGAATGGGACCTAGGCACTAGGGTGCAGGATCATTTACATGTGTACTTTTGGGGGACCTTGGGTTATATTAAGCATAGGGATCATAAGCATTGTACCTTTTTTATCATAAGCATAGTACCTTTTTTATCATAGGAAATGGGACCTAGGCACTAGGGTGCAGGATCATTTACATGTGTACTTTTGGGGGACCTTGGGTTATATTAAGCATAGGGATCATAAGCATTGTACCTTTTTTATCATATACATTTTCATGAGTACACTTACTCTCTGGAGCTCTAAGCTTCCATGGTGGACTTCTCCCTCTTTAGATGTTAGGATGGTGACCCACACCCATGTTGTCACTCCATGTTCTGAGTGGCCAACCCTAGTTTCTTGCATTGGTATCAGAGCTCTTAGCTTAGATCCTTGCTTAGGGAGTGATTAGTGATAATCATTTTTTAATTATGCTTAATCTAATTTTCAGAATGTATTTTTTAAATCTTGAATAGTGATAATCATTTTTAGATTATTGTTAATCCAATGTTTTCTGAAATGCCTTGATCTTGATTAGTGTTTACCATTTTCAAAATTGATTTTCACATAGTTTTCAGATTTGCTATTTTTTTGTTTTGACAAGATTAGCAATGAAATTTGTGTTAATTATTTTTTAAATTTATATTAATCATTGTTTTGAAAACCTTCATCTAATTTGCTATTTGATTTCTTGATCTTCTTGATTTTCAAAATTAGGATTTGCAGAGATTTTAACAACCAATTTGAATGAATTTCTTGCATTATCTTTATTAGAGAACCTATAGCTTCAAATATCAATTCTTAGAGCCCTTACTTCTTCAAGATCAAACCCTAGATTACCAAATCTTTGAGTTCTTGTGAAAATATTGCAAAAAAAAACTCACTATGTAAAGAATCAAGGTTAAAGCATAGGGTTGTGCAAAACTACTATAGATTTCAAGATTTTATGTACAATTGGTACATATTTTCAAGAAAGTGCAGAATCCTAGTACAATTTCAAGAAAGTGTGCAGAAGCTTGGTACAGTTTCAAGAAGTGTGCAGAATATAGTTTACTATGCAGATTCAAGAACAGAGTTGAAGATTATAGTACACAGAGTACAATTTTGTTGCAGATCTATAGTGCATAATAGAGCATTGTACAGATTATGCAAAGTTTATTGTGTTGAAATCAAATCTTGATGTAGAAATAAGTGATTCTTGGTCAAATCTTTCTAATCTTGCCACTTGCTTGCAAAAACGTTGGACAAAGATTACAAATTTGTTGGAGTAGTACAAATCTACACAGATTAGTATAAGTCTTGATATATTGCAAGTAAAGACAATAAGAAAAGTGTTGAGAAGACATTGTTTGCAAGCCTAGATCCTACATTATATCATTTTAGCACATTTTCACCAAGAAGATGTATAGCGTGTTGTTCTATTTACAGATCTAGACATTAATATTATGTAGAGAGCATGTTGATGACTAGTTGATACAAAAGTGTTTAAGCTTTACAATTTTGAGTGCAAATTTTTTTTTAAAAAGTTGGTTAACACTGTGTTTGCAAGTATGTCTCTGCTGTGGGAATTTAACCTAGTCCACTGGTATGAGCCAATGTTCCCCATACACCATAGGGTTCTCCTAACTTGCATGCATAACTTCTTGAGTGTGAAGATCTCCAAGCAATAGTGCAGAGTTTGGATGAGAAATTGAACAATTTGGAGTTGGAATCTTGGCATTATTAAGTCTCGAGTTTCCAGCTCTATAGAACATCATATTATACAAGACAATGTAAGATTCATGTTGTGGTCATTTCAACAAATACAAATCAAGTGTATAATGCAAATGATGCGATACAAAACTGAACTCAAGTAGGTGCTGCTCTACAAGAAGAGTCCCTTTGTGAAAAAAGAGACAACCTATTCTCTACACAAAGCACATATGAGTTGGCTTACAATACAAAGAAGATGGGAATATGCATAAAGGCCAAGGATTTCTTCTTTTGTTGCTACAACATCACAGATCAAACAACCAACACAGATGTGGAAACCTGGCATTCTTGACCCCTTGGTTGCTAAGCTTTCTATATTCATGCTATTTGCAATAAGAGTACTGATGGAACTTTGCACAATGCTTTTGCATTTAATTGATGGAAAAAAAAGAGAATGGAGAGGGATCAAGATAGCTTGGATGGAACACATCCAACATTCAGCTTAACTTAGGTAGCTTTTATGGATTCAGTTTAAGCTCATCACAATCATCATCACAATTATGCCAACGCTTACCACATCATCTTTGCAGTTTAAGCTAGCACATAAACGGCCACACTGGGTACCACCTTGGGCAAACAAGCATTTCAAAGGATAGTCTCAATAGGCCCAGGCATTACAAAGCATCTCTCTCAATGGGTGACTCACAAGTGACCAGTGCAACAATCAGTATAGGGAAAATTGGCTTTGAGCATCTTCATTCCACAAATGTAGACGCACATGTCATCAAAGAGGTGAGGCATCTCAGAGCATCGTCCTTGAGGCTTGAGCTTTTCCCTACTGAAAATACCATTGAAATAGTGCTGGATGAGCAAGATTTAGACAGTATTTTCCCCCCTAGAAGTCAACTTGACAGCATTCAAAGCTCAAGTAGACAACGAAGGTCAAATAGACAAAAACAAAAGAAGCATAGACATTCCAACACATCATCATTCTCAATGCATCATTCTTTGCAGCACAAGCATCGTTCAGTGGTGGCATCCGAAGCACAAGTACCATTTAGTGGCAGCCAAAGAAGAAGCATCGTGCTCAATACATCTTACACGTAGTAGCAGGTGAGTGGGAAGCTTAGTTGCCCTGATTTTTGGACGCACAAGGCAAGTTCTCCGTTATCCATTTCAGCACTTAGTCATCCTTTCTTTCATTGATACATCATTATAGTCCGATAGGGTTGGACTGCCAAAGGCAAAAGCTATGGTACCCATAGCATCTACAATTATTCGACAATGTATCTTCCTAGCGAGCGTGCAAGCATAAGCCATAGTGCAGTGCAGTGGGCTTGCCAACAAAGTGACCGCAGCTTGTGTAGTGTAAAAAAAGAAGCAGAAGTGATCCAAGTGAAAGCCCTCAGCAAGCGCAGATAAGATGTGGTCCATCGTTTGCATCACAAGCACCTCAGCAAGCGTTTCACCAGCGTCTCAGCACAACAAGCACATATAAGATCTGGTCCATTGTTTGCATCACAAGAACGACCTCAGCAAGCATTTCACCAGTGTCTCAGCACAGCAAGCAAAGAAAAGATTTGGTCAAACAGGCGTCAATTAGCTGGTAGAGGCAAGACGCAAGACAGAGCCTCCACTGTAAAGAAAAATGGCAGCAGAGGCGTCGTCAGAGAAGACGTCATTAGTTTCATCGCCTTTTGAATGCTCAACCATCTAGTAGCAAACAAGATATTATAGTGCTTTTCAAAATTCAACCTTCTACATCACTCTTCAGATCAGTTAACAAGAAGCAAAATAATAATAATAATAATAATCATCTCTGTGCTTGAAACAACCTACAAGGTGCCATAGCCGCAGGAGGAAGATTTCTCTCTTGTTTTTTTTCCCTTTCTCATAAGCGTTGAACGTGAGGGTTTTTTTTGTCTTGTCCACACCCTCTTGATTCACACCCTACCTTACCTTAGAATCTTTTACCATTTCACACATTCTTAACCCTTTCTTTCGGTGGTCCTTCACACTATTCCTAACCTTACTTTTTTTTACACCTTTCCACACCCCACTTTTAGTGTCTCTATACTATTGGCCCATAGGGACTATTTACATGGGAGGTTTGCATAGAGGCTATTTACATGTGATCATGGAGCTACTATGTTGATGATTGATTGTTAGGTTTTGTTCACATGCATTGGGCTTTATTATGCACGCATGTGACGCACTTTGGGCTCATTTATACACTTTGGGTTTGTTCACGCTGGTGTGGATCCTTGAGCCAAGAAGAAGTTGAAATCTATACCGTGATCCAACCACATAGGGTTAGGTGACCGCATAAAATTCACTAAAATCCTAAGTATATTACCAAGGAAGAAGCCAGATGTGGGTGCCAAGGAACTACCTTTTCTCCAATGAGGTTATAGAGAATGACTCTAGTGCCATTCTTCATGACCCCTTATTTCATTCCTAATGATGCTCAATTCGAACAAAAATAAAACCTCCTAGAGCGGGGAAAAAAATATTTAAAAATCATCATCATGCTCAAGTACCTTGAATTAATAAGTTGCACCAAAGCAAGTGTGGATTCCAAAAACGAAAGACAAGGGGAAAGCTAAGTTAGCTCTCTTCTTTAGCTCAGCAAGAAATCCCAACCTCAGATGAGCATAGTACCAAGTTTTTCCCATCTCAAGAAGGCCCAAGAATAAATAAATCCTCATTCTTAACCTAGGAAAAATTGAAGCTTATCAAGATTATGCAAGGCCCCTTAACTTGAGTCATAAAGAAAAAGACATCATTTCTAGTAACAAGGCTCGCGGGGTCACCTAAAAATATGTAAGTGTAGCACATGAGTTCATCAAGAGAGGAGTATGTTAATTCAAAAAAGTTACAGAATTACATTTATAAGACGGGTTTTTTAAATCAATTTTGAAAAAAACACTGTAATTCTATGAAGAAAAAGGGGCCATTTTATTCATAAAAGTATGTAAATGTAAGGGGTTTTTTTAATATCCCTTAAACGTACGTGATACATAAAATTTCTTAGAGATGACCCCCCTGAGAAATAGGGAGAAAAAATAGGAATGAGGTCACGTATACAATTGACGAAAAGGTCAAGTTGCTATAGGCCAAAATGTGCTAATGGCATAAGAGTTCAAAAGCCATCACTAAAAGGGGCCAAAACAAGCCTAAGGCATAAGAATCGAGAGTTGGGTTACAAGAGGCCAAACCACATCCAAGAATAATAATTCTAAAAATGTTCACCTCACTTATATACATAAACATAAATGATATTCCACAAGTGAAGTTGCTTGTGCTAAGAGACAAGTGTAAGAGTTCAATCGAGTCACCTACGAGATGTGGTAGGCATAAGATTCAAATTTAATTAAGTCAAGAGGAGAGCTAAGTCCTTAAAATACATAAATGGTTAAGTAAGAACACTTTTAGTGGACCTCGCCAATCCGAAACCCATTGACCTCTGCTCATAACTTTACTTGCATTGTGCATCCTTGTTTAGAACATTCTTTTCAAAAAAAATTAGGTTGTCACACCTAATTGGCACAAGCATTAGGCACTCTTTTATCCTTCGATCTCTTGAGCACTTGCAAAATGTCACATCACTCATGCACACTTAGGCTACAAAACCTTGACATCAAAATCCCTCTAACCCTCATTGACATCAAAATCCCTCAATCGAAAACCCATTGACCTCTGCTCATAACTTTACTTGCACTGTGCATCCTTGTTTAGAACATTCTTTTCAAAAAAAAAGGTTGTCACACCTAATTGGCACAAGCATTAGGCACTCTTTTATCGTTTGATCTCTTGAGCACTTGCAAAATGTCACATCACTCATGCACACTTAGGCTACAAAACCTTGACATCAAAATCCCTCTTCTTGCATAACATGACAAAACTACATTGAGCATAACTAGGGCACTTACATTACATGGTGTGGCATTAGGCATAAAAAGTTTTTTAGTTCAAGGAAATATCATTTAAAGAATTTCAAAAATAATATCTTGGATTGAAACAATTCAATGGTCCTACTTCATGAATCACTGATCCAACTCTTGGATCCTTTCATCTCTCGAGCACTTGCAAAATTTCACATCACTCATGCACCTTAGGATACAAAACCTTGATATCAAAAGCCCATTGACCCTCATTGAGTGTATTCTTACACACGTCACTCAACCTTGATATCAAAAGCCCATTGACCCTCATTGAGTGTCTTCTTACACAACATGACAGAACTACATTAATTATAACTAGGGCATTGACAATACATGGTGTGGCATAATTAGGCACAAAAAGTTATTTTTACCCAGGAACTAGTACTCAAAGAATTCCTTGGATCAAAACAATTCACCTATTAAAACAATCCTGCTTCATGAATCGCCAATCCAACTCTAGGATCGCCTAAAGTTTGTAATCATCATCACGGATCATCTTGATCGCATACACAATACTACCCCTCAATTTCCATGATCCAAGTTCTTGAATCACCAAATGCTTAATTGATCAATTTCTTGGATCTCTTAATTATTAGATGGACTTACTCAACTACTAGTGTGGTCATCCAATTTAACTCCACTTATGTCACATCATCAATTGAGTGTAAAATGTAACTCATATTGATCTAGCCGTATTTCTTCACTCATATTGTGTGAGCAACCCCATTTTTGAAGACATCGTGCAGACAAGAAAGTGTGCTCTCTTCACCACCCCACCATGCATCTCGATTACAACTCATGTATCTACTAGGCACCATCCTTATCTCCTTGTTTTGTCATGGTTTCTTCCATATTCACAGTGCATGCAATCTTCTCGAAAAAGCACATAAGATTGTAGGATTTCTTTATAGCCCTTATGGTGTAGTAATTTATTTTGGTGGCAAGGAAGAGTCTCATTACACATATGAGTGTCAACTTGGGCAGTAAAAGAAGAGCAAAGGTAGCCCCCATTTTCTTGCTTGAGAGATGGTCATACGAGTGTATAACTGCACACAATAGGGTCACCTGCCTCAAGGATCAGCGGGGTGCATAGGATTGCTATGTGTTGAAAATGGATCCGATTCTAGGATCACTTGCAAAAATAGATCATTTGATCTGTGATTAAGAAACCCTAATCCTATGGTGGGTGCAACCTAAGTACACACATAATGATTAAGAGATAAAGTAATTAAGCTTGATGCAAGCACAAGTAGGTTATAACATTGAAACTTGAACCTATAGAGAGGCTTGAGAGCAGCTTGCGTTCATTACTTTGAAAATGACCCCTTTTATATGAGGAGGGTAGCCCTTTTACAAATTTGCTCATGTGGGATAATCTCCAAGTGTGATGTTATTGTATGCTCTTGATCTTAGTCCTCTACTGACACCTTTCCCTCAATGGTACCATAACTCTCAGCACCCCCCCTTGGTGCCTTGATGTATAGGCTACTGTAAGGTGGTTGGATGTGAGTTACAAAGGATGCATCACTTTCCCTTAGTGTAACATACTACTGAAGGTGGTTAAGTGTGGTGTTACAATATGTCATCACCCCCCCTAGGTGCATAAGTTGCTACCCTCAGGTGGTCAGGTGTTATAAAAACAAAAAACTAGGTCTACTCATTTGGTGACCTTTTACAATCATGGGTGAAGCTTGTCGATGTAGCTTTGTTTTTAGAACGGATTCTTGCTGGGAGCCTTCTCTTTGCTTTATGAAGACTCCACATAGTTGGCTTCCTAGTTCTTCAATCTGTATATCCACTTCTTTGTGCTTGAGTTTATTATAGTGTGCACATTTGGGCTTGTATTTGAGTCTACATTCGCTTTTGAAGTCTCCTTTCCTTCCATAGTGGTAGCATTCTTCTATGCCCTTGTTGCTGTACAATGCTTATTACCTTGTTGTACCTTGTGTTCCATAGGATTTCCCCACTTCTCTTCTTCAAGTAGGGATGAAATACAACCCACATTAGGGAAAATTTGGACTCAAATTGGCCCCTTTTATCTCTCTACAAAAATGGGCTCATGGTGAAATTTTTACAAATCAACTCAAAAGTAAGCAAAGATTGAACATTTGGAATCTAATCTTTGAGACCTTTCTAATGATATATAGCATGATGGAAAATTTTGCATATTCAAGAAGTCCCCAAATTTGGTGGACGACGTGGCATGTCACCAAATTTGGGGACTTCTTGAATATGCAAAATTTTCCATCATGCTATATATCATTGGAAAGGTCTTGAAGAGTAGATCCCAAATGTCCAAACTTCACCCACTTCACCATGAGTCCATTTTTGTAGAGAGAGAATGTGTAGCAATCATTAAAGGGCCCAATTTAAGTCTGAATTTCTCCTAATGAATGTTGGTTCAGGTGAATTCTTTAGAGTGATCATCATTAGTGCAACAAAATCCTCAGGTATGCATTTTAGAGTGATCGCTAGTGCACCATAATCCTCAAGCATGCTGATTCTTGTTGGGGGCCTTCTCTTTGCTTGATGAAGACTCCACACAGTTGGCTTCCTAGTTCTTCAATTTGTATTCCACTTCTTTGTGCTTGAGTTTATTATAGTGTCCACATTTGGGCTTGTATTTGAGTCTACATTCACTTTTGAAGTGTCCTTTCCTTCCACAGTGGTAGCATTTGTCTGTGCCTTTGTTGCTGTACAATGCTTATTCCCTTGTTGTACCTTGTGTTCCATAGGATTTCCCCGCTTCTCTTCTTCAAGTGGGGATGAAATACAACCCTCACATTAGGGAAAATTTGGACTCAAATTGGCCCCTTTTATCTCTCTCTACAAAAGTGGGCTCATGGTGAAATTTTTACAAATCAACTCAAAAGTAAGGGGAGATTGGACATTTGGAATCTAATCTTTGAGACCTTTCTAATGATATATAGCATGATGGAAAATTTTGCATATTCAAGAAGTCCCCAAATTTGGTGTGACGACGTGGCATGTCACCAAATTTGGGGACTTCTTGAATATGCAAAATTTTCCATCATGCTATATATCAGTGGAAAGGTCTCGAAGAGTAGATCCCAAATGTCCAAACTTCACTCACTTCACCATGAGTCCATTTTTGCAGAGAGAGAATGTGTAGCAATCCTTAAAGGGCCCAATTTAAGTTCGAATTTCCCGTAATAAATGTTGGTTCAAGTGAATTCTTTAGAGTGATCACTAGTGCAACATAATCCTCAGGTATGCTTTTTAGAGTGATCACTAGTGCACCATAATCCTCAAGCATGCTTTTTAGAAGTATGGCAAGTGTATCCTTTTAACCTATCTTTGTATAAATGCCATCCAATTGGGTTATGATGCTTCTCATTTTGCTTTGTGACTCATGAAATTTCATCTCTAAGCCAAAAATTTTATTTTCAAATGGATTTCTTAATTCTTGGCCTTGGAACCAAATATTAAATTTAACTCATTCCATTCTTGTTTTGTCGTAGTTTTGAAATCAATGTGATGAATAAGGTTGGTGCCCAAGTGCAATCTAATTAATGATAGTGCTTGTTCATCTGCATTCTCCTTAATTAATTCTCCATGGCATCATACCCAAACATCATCTCTTTTGTGAACAAACTTTGTAAGCATGCCATATGCTTGCAAAGTTTAGTCACCACATCAAATGATGTGCCCACTATGCATTTTTCAATTCTCCTAATGCTTTTTATCTTTCTCTTGATCCATGTCTCTTACTCCATGCTCTTGTGTACATGTGTACTCCATGGCTATGTGTGTAGGAGCATATATTTTCCCCCATGTTAGCAAGGCTATGCTAAGAGAGAGCTACTCAGATCCATAAGTTACTGACATTACTACAAGTCCCATCATAGGCCGATAAGTGCAATAATCCAAAAACTCAAGACCTCACCAATCCCTTAAAACCAAAAGTTAGGGAGCCAAAATCCCAACAAGAAGGAGGAGAAGCCTCTTCAAAAAACTAAGGAGGCCTCACAGACAGTAGAGACACCAAAGTCCAAAAACCAATTCTTCCAATCCTGCTACCTTTGTTCCTTAGAAAGCCCCAAGAAACTAAATGAAGGATATACCAAAGCTACCAGAAAATCAAACTTGTGTGCCCCCCAAACAACCAATTACCAAGAAGAACAAGAAACCTAAATATGTGTGGATTCCAAGGTACCGAAAGTTGACGACACACTGGTGTGGATCCTTGAGCAGAGAAGAAGTTGAAATCTATACCATGATCTAGCCACATAGGGTTAGATGACCACATAAAATTCACTAAATTCCTAAGTATATTACCAAGGAAGAAGCCAGATCTGGGCGCCAACAAGGAACTACCTTTTCTCCAATGAGGTTATAGATAATGACTCTAGTGCCATTCTTCATGACCCCTTATTTCATTCCTAATGATGCTCAATTTCCACAAAAATAAAACCTCCTAGAATGGGGAAAAAAACATTAAAAATTCATCATCATGCTCAAGGACCTTGAATTAATAAGTTGCACCAAAGCAAGTGTGGATTCCCAAAAAGAAAGACAAGGGGAAAGCTAAGCTAGACGAGGAGCTACCCTCTTCTTTAGCTCAGCAAGAAATCCCAACCTCAGATGAGCATAGCACCAAGTTTTTTCCATCTCAAGAAGGCCCAACAATAAATAAATCCTCATTCTTAACCTAGGAAAAATTGAAGCTTATCAAGATTATGCAAGGCCCCCTCAAGCTTGAGAAGTATTCAATTGAATGGAGCTTTAATGCAATTGAAGCTCTCTAATGGATTTTAGTGATTAAACACATAAAGTTTTCATTTATGCTTAAATTAAAATGTTTTTTCAATAAACACATAAAATTTCCATTTATGCTTAAATTAAAATATTTTTTTAAGCATGTCTCTCTCCCCCCCAAAGAAGGGTCAGTCCTATGACCTATTCTATATTTAATTAATGCTTCTCATGGAGAAATTCTCTATTCACAAATCAAACTTTAGGCTTGTGAAGCTAGAGGTTTAAGAAAATGGTTTTTATACTTATATGCTTGAAAAATATGGTAATATTATGGGATAAATCCATAAATTGGATTCAATGCTAAAAGAAAGTTATACTATCATAGTTATTTTACTATGTCTTATTCTTTTCATAAAAATTAAAAATTGCCAGTAATAGCAGCGGAGCTATGGCAAAATTTTTAAGAAATTGATGCATAATTCATTCTTATGCATAACGTGAAAAGAGGACTTCCTACGATATTCTAGGATTGAATATCCTAGGTTAAAAGAATGGTTTTTGTCACATTTAATGGAAAACTAATTTTTAAGTTTATGTGTAATTGAATATTTAAGAAATGAGAAAATTATGGTAATTATATTTAATGATAAAAGAGAAATTCCTACGACATTTGGAATTCAATAATTTAGATGGGAAAAGAGAAATTCCTAGCATACTGGAATTATTAGATATTTTATTTAAATTCGAAGGTGAATTTTAGATAAATTTATTTTATCTATGAGACATATTTAAATGGTAAAAGAGGAATTCCTATAACATTTGGAATTCAATCATTTAGATGGGAAAAGAGAAATTCCTAGCATATTGGAATAAATGGATATTTTATTTAAATTCAAAGATAAATTTTAGATAAATTTATTTTATCTATGAGAAATATTTAAATGATAAAAGAGGAATTCTTATGACATTTGGAATTCAATCATTTAGATGGGAAAAGAGAAATTTCTAGCATATTTAATTAATGGATATTTTATTTAAATTCAAAGATAAATTTTAGATAAATTTATTTTATCTATGAGAAATATTTAAATGATAAAAGAGGAATTCCTATGACATTTGGAGTTCAATCATTTAGATGGAAAAAGAGAAATTCCTAGTATATTGGAATTATTGGATATTATATTTAAATTCAAAGATAAATTTTAGATAAATTTATTTTATCTATGACAAATATTTAAATGATAAAAGAGGAATTCCTATGACATTTGGAATTCAATCATTTAGATGGGAAAAGAGAAATTCCTAGCATATTGGAATTATTGGATATTTTATTTAAATTCAAAGATGAATTTTAGATAAATTTATTTTATCTATGAGAAATATTTAAATGGTAAAAGAGGAATTCCTATGACATTTGGAATTCAATCATTTAGATGGGAAAAGAGAAATTCCTAGCATATTGGAATTAATGGATATTTTATTTAAATTCAAAGATGAATTTTAGATAAATTTATTTTATCTATAAGAAATGTTTAAATGATAAAAGAGGAACTCCTATGACATTTGGATTTCAATCATTTAGATGGGAAAAGAGAAATTCCTAGAATATTGAATTAATGGATATTTTATTTAAATTCAAAGATGAATTTTAGATAAATTTATTTTATCTATGAGAAATATTTAAATGAGAAAAGAGAAATTCCTATGACATTTGAAATTCAATCATTTAGAAGGGAAAAGAGAAATTCCTAGCATATTGAATTAATGGATATTTTATCTAATTTCAAAGATGAATTTAAATAAATTTATTTTATCTATGAGAAATATTTAAATGATAAAAGAGGAATTCCTATGACCTTTGGTCAATCATTTAGATGAGAAATGAGAAATTCGTAGCATATTGAATTAATGGATATTTTATCTTAGATGAATTTATTTTATGAGAAATATTTGATGATAAAAGAGGAATTCTCATGATATTGGAATGCAATTAATCAAATGCAAAAAGAGGAATTCCCATGGTATTTGAGATCCAAGAAATTAAATGGGAAGAAGAGGTTTTTTAGTATAATTAAATTTATGATTATTCATCAAAAGTGAAAATATGGGTAGAATTGATTTTTATAAATCTCATGAATTCTTTTATTCAAAAGAGGAATATTGAATATAATATTTAAGAAGGAGTATGAAAATAGTCGTCGAGAAAAAGAACCTTTATCTAGGCCAAGCAATTGGTAGAAATTTAGAAAAAGTCCCATTATCGGTATCAAAGTAGTAAAAACTACTAAACTTGAGGCTATCCCTAATGGGAATACTGTCACATGTGCCAATAATGCTTCTTACCCAATGAAGGGCGTTGGTAAAATTATGCTTACTGCTGCAAATGGTAGTGCTTTCACACTTTCAGATGCTTTGTATGTGCCAGGGATAAAGAAGAATCTATTGTCTGTCTCTGCGGTTGCTAGACTTGGACTTGTAGTCAAATTTGTGGATGACAGATGTATTGTTCATGATTTGACTTCTGGTGATACGATTATTGCATCTGGCACCTTGTTTCGTGGACTGTATATGCTCAATTATTATGACAAGTGTGTGGAAGATTCAGGAAATGCAGTTTCTAATGAAAAGGCAGTTTCAGATGCAAAACTATGCTCATTTTGGTCATCTAAACTTTGCTAGTTTGTTGCGTTTGTAGAAATTTGATATAGTTACTTCACTGCCCCCTCTTGAGGCACCATTGAAACATGTTTGTGAAGGCTGTATTTTGGGCAAAATGCAGCGTTTTGCATTTCCAAAGGATGGTTCTGTGTGGGCCACTCGCAAATTGCAACTTGTACATAGTGATGTATGTGGGCCTATGCAATTTCCGTCATTTGGTAAACACTTGTACTTCGTGACTTTCATTGATGATTACTCAAGGCATGCATGGGTATATCCACTGAAGGCAAAGTCCGAAGTGTTTTTGTGCTTCAAACAGTTTTTGCTTATGGTTGAAAATGTATCCAATTGTACTGTGGGCACCCTCTGTTCTGATCGAGGGGGGAGTACATGTCTAAAGAGTTTGATGCATTTCTGGCTAGTCGTGGGATAAAACACCAATTTACAGTGCCGTATACCCCTCACCAAAATGGTATTACTGAGAGGAAAAACATGTCACTTATGGAGATGGCACGATGTATGGTCAAGAGCCAAGCTTTGCCACATGCGTTTTGGCTTGAGGCTGTCATGTGTGCTGCATATGTACTCAACAGGTGTCCCACTAAGGCCTTGTAGTTTGTTACTCCATACGAAGCTTGGCATGGCAGGAAGCCTTCTATTGGTCACTTGCGTGTCTTTGGTTGCTTGGCCTATGCTTTAGTGCATGTGCAACAACGTAGAAAATTGGATGATAAGGCTGTCAAATGCATTTCTGTTGGCTACAGTGCTGAGAGCAAGGGTTACAGATTGTATCATCCACAATCAAAGCGTATCTTGATTAGTCGAGATATTGTTTTTGTGGAAGATGTTGTGCAGCCTTTGTTATCATGTACCAAAGAGACAAGTGTGAGCTCACGGGATGTATTTAATACGTTGTTGCCTCTGTTTACAGGTGGGAATTCAAATGTAAGTCATAATGAGGCAAATATTCAGCCTATGCAGATTTCAAACAACATCATAGATCAGCCTATTTCTGATGCAGATTTACAGGATGTAATTTATGAGGATAGGGCTGAAAATGAGTAGGCTAGAGGTATGCCTAAGTGGCTGGTGCAAACCTTGCATGATAGTAAAATTGATGCATCTATGTCTAGTCATACTCGTTCAGGTTTGTAGCATGCCTCTTAGGCATCAGATTATTATGCTTTGGCTGTGTCTAGTATGTGTGAAGAGGAAGAACCTCTTTCATTTGATGAGGCACAAAAATCAAAAAATTGGTTGGCTGTAATGCAAAGTGAATATGATGCTATAATGAAGAATGGTACATGGTCTTTGTGTGATTTGCCTATTGGTAAAAAGGTCATTGGATGTAAGTGGGTTTTTAAGTTGAAACGAAAGCCAGATGGCAGTGTTGATCACTATAAGGCTAGACTTGTTGCAAAGGGTTATGCTCAAGAAAAGGGCATTGATTTTGATGAGACCTTTGCTCCCACTTGTTGTATGACTACCATTCGTAGCATTTGTGCATTGGCAGCTCATAATGGTTGGAATGTACATCAGTTGGACATAAAGACTGCGTTCTTGAATGGAGATTTGCATGAGGAGGTGTATGTATCATAGCCTCGTGGTTTTGTTCAAAGAGGGCAGGAAAACAAAGTGTGCAGGTTGAAAAAGGCTTTGTATGGTTTAAAGCAAGCTCCACGAGCTTGGTATGAAAAGATACATGCAAGGGTAATTCAAAAATAGAGTGTAGCAACAACATTGCATTGTAGCACACTCTCCACCCATAGCTATGGCTATCAAATTTCTTAGGGACTTTGCATTTCACAATGACGTCTCGTCTAACAGCTTGGGTTCCTTGGTGATGGCCTCAAGATTTCTTATAAACTTTCTAATTGATCTGCTCACAACTTCATAGTTATAAATATTGAAAGTCTCTCTCTCTCTCTCTCTCTCTCTCTCTCTCTCTCTCTCTCTCTCTCTCTCTCTCTCTCTCTCTCCTTGATATATCAAAAATAATTGTGTAGACTTACTAGCCTTTAACTAAATTGGCCAAGTAACAACGCTTCGATTCCATATCATAAGTGATTAAACTCTAGTGTGAACTAAAAAAGGCAATTAAGCATAGGAGAAGTAAGGGAAGGGAAAAAGACATAAAATATACAAAGTAAATAAATATCACTATACTAAGATTGCATCACTTACTCTTGATGATGTGTCATTAGGAGGAGTTGAACTACATCAAAATGAATGGAGCTAAACCATGACTATACATCCATGAGGGAGGTCTACTATGAGGTCAGAACAGCTGAAAAGAGGGAGTCTATAATATAAACTTTCTCTTGAACCTGTGAGATGGGAGATTTGATAAAACCAAGCTGCATAACAAAATAACATTATATCAGTCACTTTAAGCAAGCAAAATACTTTAGAATCAAGATGATGACAAGGATATAGCAAACCTTAGAGCAGCCAGCAAAACTTTATCATTGTCCTCATTGTGTAAATTCGAAAGAATCCAAATCTCCTCCATATCAAAAGGAAAGTATTGTGGATTGTTTGGTATCGAAAGTCTGACATAAAAGGAGGGGCCTAAGATACACAGTAATTCAACATTATTATGTGTAATCACTTGGCATGCATCTTTAATAAGCATCAACATCCCTCCTCGCCTCTCTTCTAGCTCCTAATCCCTGGCTTGGCTTGTGAATTAAGCTGTGTGTCATGAGAATGAGTGACATTTGTCACATCTGTGACCTTAGCATTTCCCCTCAAAGGAGGGAGAGTCAAGAATATCATCCTCACGTCGAAAAGAAGCACAGGCTCAAGAGTCTTGTCATATTAAAATCTAACAAGCCGAAGGGAGTTCATATGCCTCGGCAGCACTGTGACTATCCTGAAAGAATTTGATAAGAAAGTCCTCCAGAGCTTCTTGCAGGCAATCTAGGGTAGAAGCCTACCAATGCATATTGATCATGAATCTATCGCAAACGGATCTTACAAGGTGCTAGAAAGGGAGATTTGGGATGGTGCTTTGCATATGTCTTTGCACCTTTCTCAACTCAAGGAGGATGGATCTATGCTACTCATACCTCCGTCCCCTAATTGCCGGAGAGTGTGGACATATTTTTCCCAGGACTAGCCTTCTTAGATTTTGAAGCTACTTTAGGATCATCGTTCGATGAGTGCCTTGTGGTCTATTTCGTATGTGCCATCTAAAAATTTAAATGCGCATTTAAGTTCCAAGTCCTCTAAAAAAAATAGCAAAAAACAAGAAAGTAACACCAAATCGCTACAATGTGAAATGGGGACATCAGACATAATCTTAATCCCCTCCTTGCATTGTAGTGATTTCTCATGTAGAGCTCTTCATTCCACAAAATGACTCACCACAATGTGAAGACCATATTCAAAAACGTTGTAAGGCCTTGTCTCGTATTATGGTGATTTATCACATAGTCATTTTGTGAAATGAAGAGCTGTACATGAGAAATCACTACAATGCAAAATGGCGACATCAGACACAATCTCGATCCCCTCCTCGCGTTGTAGTGATATGTAGAGCTCTTCATTCCACAAAATGACTCGCCACAATGTGAATACCATATTCAAAAACTTTGTAAGGCCTTGTCTTGCATTGTAGTGATTTATCACATAGTCATTTTGTGAAATGAAGAGCCCTACATGAGAAATCACTACAATGCAAAACGGCGACATCAGACACAATCTCGATTCCCTCCTCGCATTGTAGTGATTTCTCATGTAGATCTCTTCATTCCACACAATGACTAATCAAAAGCTTAAATAAATTAACAAACAAACAAGAAAGTACAACGCATGCAAAAACTTGTACTGAAAGATCCCTGCCCCCTCCGCGCAACGAATTCGAGCAGCAGCAGTGGAAGTAGCACTTCTTGCACGGGCCAGGATCCTTCACTCGGGGCCTCACCCACCACGGATATTTGGTCAAAAGACTAATCCCTTGGTTCTTCAAAAACCAAACCTGGAAAAACTTCCCCCTACTGGAGAGCACGGGTGAGTCCACCAGGATATTTGTACTCTAACGTAGTCAGGGTCATTACTACCAAACTGATCCGACCGAACCTGAGAGTCACTTGGTCAAATCAAGGAAGAAACTTGCACTTGGATTATAGAAACCAACGCTTTTTTTCCCATCGAGAGGCACAGCCGTTGATTCTTTTTCCATAGAACAATTACTATCCGGGATTTACTTCATCTATCGTACTATAACAGAATTGAGTCTTATTTTATGGATCCATCAGTCCAGCCTAACCCCATCCCATGGGTTAACCACTGTAGTGATGGGATCCAATTAGGAATTTGGTTAGGTTTTGTCCCGTGTACCAAGGAGAAAAGAGTTCCCAGGCTCCCTAGCTGGATATTCATGCAAATTTAATGCCAGTCACACCACTTACACACCTAATATGAAATTACCTTTTTCACAGATTCGTCTATCTTTAAAACAATTATTTAATGAAACCATAGTGTCACTGATCATAATCCTCAAAATCTCTGGTTGAATCCTTATTTCCAATCATTCCTTCATCGATGTATCTATGGCATCATTGGCAACCAGAACACTCACCACCTGTCCACTCAGGGGCCTTTTCGATAGTTCCTAGCTCATTAGTAAACCAGCAATATATTCACTTATAAAAATCAAGATGGAATCTCCCTTGAAGATCAGCAAGATCAACCAACAGATCCATATAAAAGAGCCATGGACTCATCCGTTGAGGACCAGCAAGGTCAAGCAATCAGATCCATGCCCGGTTTCAGAAAACAACTCTTACTTCTTGTTCCAATATCTTCCCCGATGCACGTGTGGGTATCTTTGGCGACCCAGAGCCCGAGCACCGTATGGTTAGCACCCTCTAGGATCCTTCGCAGGTCACCTAGCACTTCACTCGTAGGCCGCTTCCTTGGTCCCTGATCCACCATACCAGATGCTCACCATTTGAATCGACCTTGCTACGCGAGATGTCCTCCATTGACTCTCTGTCAGCTGTTGCAACTTTATCAGCTAGGTCTCCACGACCTCATTCACAAGATGGTCAAAATGCTTTCCTTGCACTTTTGACATAAAACAGTCATTTAAAAACAGGTCATAAATACAGTTCCTATAATGAACTCTCGTCTTTCACAGTGTTCCACATCCGTCCACATTACTTAATCCATATCCAATTCATATGTATACCCATTCTCATCCAATCACATCATTCTTAATCCATATCCAATTCATATGTATACCCATTCTCATCCAATCACATCATTTTCCATCTCATCACATCTTTCCTCATTTATTCTCATCACATCTCATCCACTCGCATCAACCCATATTCACATCCCATCACACCTCATTCATTTCACATCTATCTCAATTTATATCACATCTTATCTCATTCATTTCACATCTCATCTCATTCATTCTTATCCCGATTCACATCACATCACATCTCATTCATTCACTCACATCGACATCACATCCTTTCACATACACATTCACATCCATTCTTCCACATACATATCCACATCCATTCTTCCACATACACATCCACATCCATTCTTTCACATACACATCCACATCCATTCTTCCACATACACATTGACATTCATTCTCATTACATCACATCTTATCACACCCTATTTTCATCTTATCACATCCTATCACATCCCATACACATCTTATCACATCCATTTTCATTCTATCGCATCTCGTTTACATCTTATCACATCCCATACACATCTTATCGCATCCTATTTTCACCTTATCTCATCCATTCACATGCTATTCCCATTTAATAGCTTTTTTGAGGTTGATCCCGATAATGGGACTTTTTCTAAATTTTTGCCAATTGCTTAGCCTAATTAAAGGTTCTTTTTCTCGACAACTATTTCCATATTCATTCTCAATTTCTCAAATGAATTATATTCAATATTCCTCTTTTGAAATAAAAGGATTCATGGGATTTAAAGAAATCAATTCTACCCATATTTCCACTTTTGATAAATAATCATAAATTGAATTATACTAAAAATTCCTCTTCTTCTCATTTAATGTCTTGGATCTCAATTACCATGGAAATTCCTCTTTTTACATTTAATTAATTGCATTCCAATGTCATGGGTATTCCTCTTTTATCATCAAATATTTCTCATAAAGTAATTTCATCTAAAATAAAATACCCATTAATTCAATATGCTAGGAATTTCTCTTTTCCCATCTAAATGATGGAATTCCAAATGTCATAGGAATTCCTCTTTTACCATTTAAATATTTCTCATAAATTTATCTAAATTTTATATTTGAATTTAATTAAAATGCTCATTAATTCCAATATACTAGGAATTTCTCTTTTCCCATCTCAATGATGGAATTTCAAATGTCATAGGAATTTCTCTTTTACCATTTAAATATTTCTCATAGATAAAATAAATTTATCTAAAATTCATCTTTGAATTTAATTAAAATACTCATTAATTCCAATATACTAGGGATTTCTCTTTTCCCATCTCAATGATGGAATTCCAAATGTCATAGGAATTCCTCTTTTACCATTTAAATATTTCTCATAGATAAAGTAAATTTATCTAAAATTCATCTTTGAATTTAATTAAAATACTCATTAATTTTAATATACTAGGAATTTCTATTTTCCCATCTCAATGATGGAATTTCAAATGTCATAGGAATTCCTCTTTTACCATTTAAATATTTCTCATAGATAAAATAAATTTATCTAAAATTTATCTTTGAATTTAAATAAAATATCCATTAATTTCAATATGCTAAAAATTACACTTTTCTCATTTAAATATTTGAATTCCAATATGGTGGGAATTCCTCTTTCATCATTTAAACTTATCTATACAAAAAAATAAATTTAACTAGAATCCTTCTTTAATTTTTAAATAAAATATACATTATTTTAGCATCATAATTTTTCTCTTAGTTCATTGGAATACATGGATTTCCATTGTCATGGGGATTACTCTTTTAACATAAAAATGGATTACTAGAAATTTCTCTTTTTTCTAATTAACTATTTATGCATAAACATAAAAATCAAATTTTTCATGATTATAATAAGAATCATTCAATTAATCTAGGATGATTAATCCTAGAATATGATAGGAAGTCCTCTTTTCATATTATGAATGAAAATGATTTATGTGTTAATTTTTTAGAAATTTTACCATAGCTCCGCTGTTACTGATAATTCTCAAAAATTTGAAAGCATAAAGTTTAGTAATATCCCTATGATTAGAATAACCATTAATTGGATCAATATCCAATTATGGACTTGATTCTTAATTTTTCCATAAATTAAATAGCATAAAAGCATTAAAAAGCCACTTATTTGGCCTTTAATTTGACAAGCATAGAAATTACTTTTAGATTAGAGAATTGCTTCATGAGAAGCTTCATTTGAATATAGAATAGGTCATAGGAATGACCTTTTTGGGGAGAGAGAGAGAGAGATGAAAATTTATGTATTTTATCACCACAATTTATTAAAGAACTTCAATTGTATTAAAAAGCCATTCAATTAAATGCTTCTCAAGCTTGAGAGGGGTTGAGAAGAGAGAAACATTTGGAGATTAAAGAAAAAAGACCATAAACCACATTTTACCTCCTAGATTGCTTGATTCTTTGATCAAAGTAGAGGCCCCCAACCAATCAATTGGTTTGGTATGTTGATGAAGTCTCCAAGGAAGATTGAAGAGAGAGAGAAGCTCCAATCTCTTCAATTTGTAGAGGATTTTTAGAGGATAATAGAAAATATCCATATTTCAGTATAATACTGGCATGGTATAGTTCTCATATTTTTTACAAAGGGGTAAGGATCTATTTATAGGTGAGGGAGGCCTCTAACCAAGTCCAACTAGTTTCTAGAATTTTCCAGGTTCAGTTTGGCTGAATTTAGACAAGATTTGGACCTAGTTTGGCTCCCTTTTTTATTTGGTTTGATCCAGGAGAGAGGAGAGATAAAAAATATCACAATATTCTTGAGTTTAAGACTCCACCACACATGTGAAATAGGCGCCTCCTTGAAGAGACCTCCTTCTCCTTACCAAGGTGTCAAAATTGAATCATTATACCCAAAATATCTCATTTTTTTTAGTAATACTCAGAGTTTTTTACTAATAAACCTTGTCCTTAGTCAACTCTTCATCTTATGTGAGCATTTACTCGTTTTTGGGGGTTTTTCTTTTATAAATTAGATTTCTCTCCTCCCCACACTTGGATTGATCCTATTGGCCCCCCCCATAGGAACCTTAATTGGAGCATAATTCAAAAATTTCTGAATATCTGGACCCTTAGGCTAAGGTCCTTTTCACCTATTTTCAATTAATTCCAATTGCACATTGGAAAGTTCTTTTTGAATTTTTGTTTTAGGGGAAACTATTTTAGACACTAGGAGGATTTTTATATCCAAAAATATCTCAATTTTGGATTACCTCTATCTAGATATTTTCTCTCTCTAGATCAAAACAGGGTAAAACAGAATCTTTCTTTTATTTCAAAGAGGGGAATAATTACAAGATCAGAAGGGGAGGTTCTTACACCTGTACACCTCAAAAGCTGGAGGGAGGAATCTTACATGTACAACAACTCACTACAACGCAAAGACCATATTTAGATAAATTGTAAGGCCTTGTCTCATGTTATAGTGATTTGTCACGTAGTATTGATTTGTGACATGGGCACGTTCATTCAATCCTAACAATGTAGCCATTTCTCACTCAGAGTTCAAACAAATTAATGCACAAACATAAGAAAACAATATCTACCGCTTTGTGGGGCAATTGGTAATATAAGATGTAAGGGTGCAGTTCAGGAGAAATCATGCCACTCACTTCACGCTATAGTGATCGAAAAAAATGTATTAAATGTATGACGGGCAGACCAAAATGTACCAAAGATAAATTTATCCAAATGCATAAAATTATCCAAAGATAAATTTATCCAAATGCATAAAATTAATAGACACACTATAGCGCAAAAAGGAAATTCGTAAAACATTAAAAGTATTATCTCGCATTGTGGGGTGACTTGTCTGTAGTTACCTTGATCGAAGTAAGTGCTAAGGAAGCAGAAGTGGACCCCATGAAGCATAGACAGAGTGTAGAATAGTCGAAGTATACAAGATTGTAGAACAATCGAAGTAGCGAAGGCGAGAAGAAGAATGACACATGTACACATTAAATAGTAATGGCACAAAATGATTATAACCAATGTATGTGTGACACATGCCCTTGACACATGACTCCAACACGTGTGGAAAATTACATGAGGCAATGGTGGCCAATGCATGAGTGCCACGTGTAAATATTGTTACACATAAAGCGTACCTGCCCACATTCATTACTGATTGTTTGAATTTTTTTCATACGTTCTTCAGATCGTTGTCGTGTGTTCTTTAGATCGTTGTCATGCATTCTTCAGATCGTTGTCGTGCATTCTTCTTTTCTAGGTACATTCTCAAAGTCTTTAGCGTTTGATTTGGCAAATGTTTCAAATTTCTCTTCATATCATTGTCGTTACCATTTTTTACCCCATTTTTTTGAATAATTAGAACTCAAGGTTGAATGGTGGTTGTATCAAATCACTACAACACAAGAAGAGTACGATGATTTTGCCTAGATGCCTCATATCACATTGTTATGATCTTTATTTTGCCTAGATGCCTCATATCACATTGTTATGATCTTTATTTTTTTGGTAGTTTCAATGTCATTTGTCACCAATTAATGCATTATTGTGCTATTGGGGTCCTTCTCTATTCAAATCACTACAGTGTGATGATATGCTACCTCTCAAGGATCTCGAAGACCTCATATCACGTTGTATTGATTTGTTTATTTTCTTGTCCTTTAAAGTTTCTCATCATGACTATTCTATCTTTGAGATGGCTCCGTTTAGTTATACGTCTCTGGATACTTGTTGCTGATGCATAATTTTGCACCATTTTAACAAATAATTAGAATGTAAGGTTGAATGATAGCTGTGTCTAATGTCCCCATATGATAAATCACTGCAATGTGAGAAGGGCATGATGATTTTTTCTGATGGCCTCATATCACGTTGTTATGATCTTTCTTTTTTTGGTAATTTTAATGTCATTTGTCACCAATTAATGCATTATTGTTTATTTCTATTCAAATCACTACAATGCGATATGTACCTACAATGCGATATTATTTCTATTCAAATCACTACAATGCGATATGTACCTCTTAAGGATCTCAAAGACCTCGTCAGGGTCAAAATTAGGGGGTGAAATTTAGCCCAAAGGCTATTTTTCAAGGGTCTTCCAAAATTCTTGCGCTATTTTAGACCAAAAATATTGCTAAATTTTTTAGTATATTAGTCGAAGGTATCATTTTTTGGGTTAATTTTGAAGGAAAATTTGCCAGATTTACACTAAAAGTGAGCATATATCCTGAATTTTTTTCCATTTTGAAGGAAAATTTGCCAGATTTACACTAAAAGTGAGCATATATCCTGAATTTTTTTCCACAAACATTCACCAAAATTCTCCACCAAGTCTACCTTCAATGAGAAAAAGATTCGCCAATCTATCTCTACTTTAACTATAAGATATACTCCTTATTTATTACCCTGGACCTCGTATTGTGTGTTGTATTTTTGAAAAAATATGCTATTTCAGTGTCCAAGTAGAAATTTTAAGATATGAGCCACCAGACTTGAAAACTAGCCATACCATAAATGTACTTCAATTTTCTATGCATCTATAAAGAATCTCCCTTGATACCAAAATCAAAATGGAAATAAAAAGGCACCAAATCTCACTTTTCTATGCATCTATAAAGAATCTCCCTTGATACCAAAATCAAAATGGAAATAAAAAGGCACCAAATCTCACTTTTCTATGCATCTATAAAGAATCTCCCTTGATACCAAAATCAAAATGGAAATAAAAAGGCACCAAATAGGAACTTAAGTCGAACTACTTTTGGATGAGCTTGGTTCAAATTTTGAGAAATATACTATTCTGGTGTCTAAGTAAAAATTTTGAGATATGAGCCATTAGACTTCAAAAACTGGCTATACCATAAATGTACTTCACTTTTCACGTAGTTTATACTACATGAACAAGAAAACGTGAATGAAGCTTTGAAAACTTCAAAAATTGTCAATATTCTATCATTATTTATCTACATTTAAGAATAGGAATATATCTTTTATATCTTAGAAAGTGGAGAGAAAATACATCAAAATTAATTTCATCTTATTTTTTAGACTTTTTGGATTATCTCTCTCTAAGCTGAGTTGGCACTTCTTAAAGGGCCCAAAGTTGAGTCCAAAATTCTCCTAATGTTACACCAAGGCAATGACTGTTGAGATATCGAGCTCAACTAGTTTGGATATGGATGACACGCCATGATGACAGCTCCACACTTATGCCACTAGCATGGCTGGTGAGATTATGCATAATATGCTGCCAGTGGTTTATAGGCTGTGTGACATTCACTTTGGTTTACTAGAGTTATGGTATAGTTATAGTCCCAACTTATATAAGTGGGTTCACGCTTTGGACCAAACTTTGTATATTTTCGTAGGAGAGTGTTTTCCCTTATAAAATTTACTATTGTCTTCATGCTTACCTTTATGTTATGGTTGTAGAGAAAAGAAGAGAATAGAAGAAAATTCAGCCATCCATCTTTCTTATATGCTTGTCTACTTTTGTGTGTGTGTGTATGTGTGTGTGTGTGTTTTCTCACAAGGAGCTTAATCTCACCCTCTCCCCTGAATTCTTCTCATGGTATCAGAGCACCAATTCACATGAAGAGATCAAGAGGAAAGAAAAAGGCAAGAAAACATTGGTAAGGGTAACTCCATCCCTTTCCCTTTAATTTAGAAGCATAACTATGTTTGTAGTTGCCTGCTAGTCAACAGTATCAGGCAAGCACAATAGTAGGGTAACTACTATAATAAGTTACTCTACAGGGGGTAATCATGTCTAACAGTCTATCCCAGATTATGAGCAAGAAGCTAGACAAGAACAACTTCCAAGCATGGAAGTTTAGGATGAAAAACTTCCTCATGGGAAAAGAAGATTGAGAGTTTGTTTCAGGTGTGACAAGAAGGAGCCAAGGTTCTGGAAGAAAGTGTCACTCCTCAATAGACACAAGCCTTTAAGGCTTAGCATGAGAAAGCTAGAAAAGTGATGTAATGGTTTTCTATTAGTGACAAGAAGAAGCCAAAGCATCTGGAAGAAAATGTCACTCCTTCGCAAGATTTTAAGGCTTAGCATGAGAAAGCAAGCAAAGTGATGTAATGGTTATCTGTTAGTGAGTCAGATGCTATAATTGGTCATATACAAAATGCAATGACACTTACAAAGGGGGGGATAGCACAAGTGCCAAGGTAAGAAATATATAGTTAAAGTAAGAGTTTCATATTGTGTAAAGAAACATGCTAGGTATTAGTAAATTACTTATTGAAAGTGAAAGGGCTTGTGCATGCCCTCTCATTTATTGGATCTCCCATTGATGAACGCCTTGGTGTCAGTCATATTGAATGGGCTTGGAAAAGAGTATGATCAATTTTGGACATCTATCTAAACACGAAAAAACTTCCCAAACGTTGAGGACCTTATATTTCTTCTAATCACACTTGAGATGAATGTTAAGAGTAAGTCACCTTCCAAAAATATATAGGAGCAAGCCTTTTACATGAACATAGGGAGCACAGGGTGTTGAGAAGGAAAACAAGACCATTAGAGCTCTTGTCACTTATTAATTCACCAATGAATATCCCATTGGGAGTATTGCTAATAAGGAATGTCCTAAACTATGGTAAATGGATGGATACATGTGAAATTCCAACAAATGAAATTGTGGGACCCCCTCAAATCACTGCTTATCTTTGTTTCAAGTGCACTACTTTTGTGACCCCCACATTTTTGTGGAGTTGACAAGCCATCTTCTATAGACATGTTTACATATTGTTATCTTTACTTATTTGATTAGACTGGCAAGAAATTGCTTGTAGTGTAGAAGCTAATTTAACAAGGTACTTGAACATATCTTTCTCTTAGGTACCCAATATTGTAAAAAATTTGATACATCATTTGGGGGAACGGGCATGGAGCGAGTTTTTTTTTAACATCCACTCTCTCTCTATATAACCTCTATTAACCATGTCCTCTCTCTATTCTCCCCTCCTCCTCCCTCCTCCCAGCCCAGCCTACCCTCTATTAACCATGTCCTCTCTCTATTCTCCTCTCCTCCTCCCTCCTCCCAGCCCAGCCTATTTCTCCCTCCTCCCAACCAACCCTGCCCAACCCTCACTTCACTCTCCTTTCTTTTTGTCCCTCTTCTCTCTCCACTCTATCTCTCTCCTCTCTCTCTCTCATCTTGTACGTAGTTGTGGATAGGTTGACAAAAGTGGCACATTTCATCCGCAGGTCACATACAAGGCATCTATGGTTGCAAAGCAAGAATTTTGTTTCAGACCATGGGAACCAAGTTGATTCCTAGTACCACTTCTCACCCTGAGACCAATGGTCAAACTCAAAGACAGAATAAGTGGGTGGAGACTAATGGTCAAATAGATAGAGTGAATAGATGGGTGACTAATGGTCAAATAGATAGAGTGAATAAGTGGGTGAAGACTTATTTGAGACACTAGTTCCATGAGACTCAACATGCATGGGATGATTGGTTATCTCTTGCCAAGTTTTCTTACAATAGTGCTTATCATGTGAGTATTGGCATGTCACCATTTGAAGCATTATATGGGTATAAGATCAATGTACCAATGGTGGTCATCTCAAGAAGAAAGATACAAAAGAAGAAAGATGCAAGCATTGCTTCAACAATGCAAAAGGAACGACAAAAGGTCATAAGAAAGGATGAAGCACTATCAAGATACTCATAAAAGGCCACTGGAGTTTAAGGAACATGATTGATGTGTTCTTGAGACTCCCTATATCAAGATATGGTTCTCTCAAGGGCAACACTAACACCAAGTTAACTCATCGCTATTATAGTCCATACAAAGTTTGCATAGAAACTATTTATTCCACACACCAACTACCAAGATACATGATGTATTCCATTTTTCCCATTTGAAGGCTTATGTGGGGCTGGAGGTTCAAATTTTTGATGAGTTACCACCAATGGGTGAAGAAGGAAGGGTTAAATATGTACCTCGGAGAGAATAGTGGGCAAGCAAGAAAGAGTGATTTACAACCATAACTATGGTTGAACATTTGATCAAATAGCATGGATTACCATTGAAGAAGCTTCATGGTAGCGTGATTCTATGCCAAATGGAAGTTATTACTATTATGTCAATTGGGCATAAGTGGAAGAGCTTAGTTCTCATGCAAGAAGTCCTTCATGGGTGTTATATATTGATCTGGGGAATCATTTGGGAGCTGATTTGAGAACATATCATGTAGATTTGGAGCCATCTACATTGAGGCCACTACATGCTATATATGGCTTACATGGTCATTAGAGTTGCATTCCATCTCTAAGCTAAATATTAATGGTTTCGAGGATAAAACCAATAGGCGAGGACGGTTTGTAACATGGTAACTCTTAATTTGTATATACTTATATGGACCAAAGGCTATGGGACATGAACAATGGGTGTGGACATAGGGCTAAGGGCTAAGGCCACCAAGGTGGTGGACATCAATAATATAGTGTGTAATGGGGCTCTAGTATAAAAGACAACTACGGTCTTAATGATGGTGCTAATCCCTTTAATAATCAAAGATTAATCATCTTCTTACTTCATGCAAAACCTTCCATGGTGACCTTCTCCCATATGAGATGGTACATGTGGTACTCCATGTAATGAGCACCTCCATTGTAGCCTAGGGGATTTATCCAATTTATAATCAATTTAACATGCATCCCATATTATAAAGCCAAAGTTAAACATATCACTAATCCACCAACCAATCATATCCCCATCCATTTAAGCATTTCATCCTAAGTCCTTGTAGATTTATTGCTTTTCGATTTGATGACTTCTTAAGTCCACCTAGCTCTCTAATGTCTTGTTGGTAAAGGAAGAGGGGGTGCCAAGAAGATGGTCATGTAATGGCATTCTTTTCCTACCTCATCCCACGAGTATAGCTCCTTGGCAATGTGTATACATGTCTTCACCTAGAACTTTTTGTCTTCTTCCTACCTATCATCCTAGGAGTATAGCTCCTTGTAATGTGCATAGATGTCTTTACCTAGAACTTCTTGCCACTTCTTGTCTTTACATTTTTCCAAAACATCCCACATTCCTACCAACCGATGAAACATGCCAGAGTCACCATTAGAACCAGAAGATGAA
>NC_141054.1:22555889-22558389 GCF_041138505.1 Cibotium barometz
ATTTGGATTGCCCAAAAGTGGACTAGGAACATAAATCTATGCGACATAAAAGACCTATCTTGGCATCTCTATTTGTTGTGCTAGAGAATGATAGCCATAGGCCAGAGTACATGATTGTAACAATTAACAAAAGAGGACCGACTGTTCCAACACCTTCAAAATCCATGTTGCCCAACATTCAAGAGAAGAAACTAGTGAAAACACTATGGGAGATAAGATGGACAGAACCTAAGTCTAAAGTTACATGCTTTGGATATCTACAAGACACAAAGAAGTGCTATGTTGTCTTGATTAATCCATAGGGTGGACCACAACAAAGTGGTGTGCCTGCACCTATTTTTTGGGGATGATGTACTAACCTGGGACATGATGGCACACCTAGGGTGGCATTCAAGAGGGATTTGTATGGCACATGGACACCAAGTGGGTGATTGCACCACCTGGACCCACTCCAAGTGTTTGACCAGTCGCGCAGAAGGTACAAACCGTACAGCGGAGGAGGTGGCCAATATGGAGAGAGTGGGGTTTCTGTTGGAGACAAGTAGCACCATCCCACAAAATCCAAATTTGATAGTAGGGTCAGGCCTACCACCAATACATGCAAGCTCATGTAGGCCTAAGTACCGAGCTGGTAAGGTTGTGCATTGGCGTGTAAGAGGCTTACTAAAGAATTCCAAGTGAATATACAGAAAGGTCATTTGATCTCAGCTTGCATGGTTCGAGAAGACATTGTCATCTAATGAATTGCACATGTTTTATGTGAGCACAGAGGGGTTGCGTACTGTTGGAGTGAATTATGTGGTGAATGTGTCTGAGTACGTGTTAAATTTGCAGCAATGTGATGAGCTATGGTGGATCAAATGCTAGAATCAACATCATTAAGAGATTAGATGATAATTAAGATGTGATTAGTGAGCAATTAATTGATAGCTTACTGTAGGCATGGGTAATCAAAAACCAACAAATTCTCATTAGGCCAATGCCTCAATTTATAGAGTTTACATCCAAGCATCTAATCCCACCGATTTCTCCTTGATTCACTCCATCTCTTTTGCTTGATTCTCTCCACCTCTTCCCAGAATATCTCCACACCTCCTAAATCTCCTCATGCTACCCTTTATTCTCTCCCAATAGATACTTCTCACCTTTTCACAGCTTCTCTCACATTTACAGATTCTCTTTTATAGCCTCTTGCTAAGGGCTTGTTCCCACACACACCCTATTCACTTGTATATTTCAATAGTACTACCCAAGCTGCTCTTGTCTGGATTTCCAAAGGAGGGAAGCAAAGCATGAGATGTACCTCCCTTACAAACATATGTATTATGTTTTTTTGCAAGTGCTGAATCTTGATGTGGTTGTGCATGAGTTTCTGCACTAGCAGGCAGCGTTGCACTGCCTTGATTAATCCATAGGGTGGACCACAACAAGGTGGTGTGCTTCTGCCTTTTTTTTTTGGGGATGACATACTCACCCGGGACATGATGGTACCTTGGGTGGCATTTGGTAGGGATTTGTATGGTTATGTGCTAATGTGAATCCACATTGCTGGCACATGGACACCAAGTGGGTGATTGCACCACCTGGACCCTCTCCATGTGTTTAGTTAGTCGCAAGGTAAAAACCTTACAATAATGGAGGAGGTAGCCGATTTGGAGAGAGTGGGGTTTCTATTGGAGACAAGTAGCAGAATCCAAATTCGATAGTAAGGTTAGGCCTACTGCCAATACATGCAAGCTCATGCAAGCCTAAGTATCGGGCCGGTAAGGTTGTGCGTTGGCGCAAAGAGGCTCACTAAATAATTCCAAGAGAATATATAGAAAGGTCGTTCCATCTCACCTTGCATGGTTCAAGAAGACATTATCGTCTCTGTAATGAATTGCACATGTTTTATGTGAGCACAGAGGGCTCGCATGCTACTAGAGTGAATTATGTGAATTATGTGGTGAATGTGTTCGATCTTAGGTTGCATGGTTCGAGAAGACATTATCATCTCTGTAATGAATTGCACATGTTTTATGTGAGCACAGAGGGCTCGCATGCTACTAGAGTGAATTATGTGGTGAATGTGTCTGAATACCCAAGCTGCTCTTGTCTGGATTTCCAAAGGAGGGAAGCAAAGCATGAGATGTACCATGTATTATGTTTTTTTGTAAGTGTTGAATCTTGATGCGGTTGTGCATGAGTTTGTGCACTAGTAGGCTTTGAAAAAAGTGGACCTATTTCAAGCATTATCTAGTCATTGCTACCATACAAATGTTGTAGAGCCATAGGACATTGTCGAATGTCTAAATATCCATTGAAAAATTTTGGGATGCTGACTACAAACGCATGGCAAATGTTACTGGTCGCCTATTTTTTGGTATTGGGAGGAGAATATGCATAGCAACAAGTATTGTTGGTGTTCTATTTTTTGGGTTTCCTGGTTTAAGGTTTCTTGTTGTCTTTAGACTTTTTTCTTCAATAGAAGTTATGATTCATCGCTTGAGGTTTCCTGTTA
>NC_141054.1:22560889-22574752 GCF_041138505.1 Cibotium barometz
ATATTGTCTTTTCTTAACCCAACTTTCCATTCCATCATTTTCTACATGACTGCGCTGTTAAGTCTTCTACTATGGTTATTTCCCTTTGTCGCCACCTCTGAAGGCAATGTGCCAAGTGATGCTTCATATGGGGTCCCTTGAAGATTCCTTGAAGTAGTTCCCATCATGAAGTTATCATCAAAATCTATGACACTTCTACAACATGGCTCAATGCCTTCAAAAAATTCCTTGAAGTAGTTCCCATGAAGTCATCATCAAAATCTATGACACTTCTATAACATGGTTCAAAGTTCTTATGTTTTTCAGAGTATAAGGCATTATGGGAACCTTCTAGTTAGATGTCCACATCAAAGAATTTCTCAATGCTCTCGCAATGTGCTCAACAGTCATCTTCCTGCTTGTTGGTGCACATGCGACTTGAAAGGTCACCTTGTCCTTCTATCTCTGACTGCCCTTGCAAGTCTCCTTCTCCTCTTCTCGTTCCTCTTTTCTTCTCCTCTTCTCGTTCCTCTTTTCTTCTCCTTTCTTCTTCTCCTTTCTTCTTCTCCTCCTCCTCTTCTCCTTCCTCTTTTCTTCTCCTTTCTTATTCTTCTCCTCCTCTTCCCCTTCATCCACTTCCTACCCTTTTCCTCCCTTCGTCTCCCTTCTTCCCTTGTTCCACTTCCTCCTCTTTCCCCTTTTTTTCTCATTTCTCTTTTCTTCCATTTCCTCTCCTTTTTCCCTTTCATCCCAGTGATTCTAACCTCAAATTCCACAATGCCTCGCCCACAATAGAAATGACCATACCTAAAATGTGTGGGATGACAATGTATTCATCCACTAGTATGGGACCTCTAGCACCAAATGTGTAATGTGTTGCAGAGATGTCTTGCATGGTGGTATCACCTATGTAAGAGCTCATTTTACATGGGAGTGAGGCCATTTTTCTTCCTGGTGGTTTGGCAAAAAAATTCAAGAAGTGTGCCCACTCATGTGCCCTCCACCCACTACCTCGAGAGCAGATTGAGGAGTGTGTAGAAGCTCCAAAGAAAAGTTAGTGAGGAGGTAGGCAACCATCAGCCCCAAGCTCACCAACAACCACCAAGCTCATCAAATGTTGGTGGTATGAGCTCACAACTACTAAGTGCATTGAGAGGTACACCCACGATGGATGGAGCACCCTCACCTGTTGTGGCTATGGCGTATTTATCAAATCTTCCCATAGATGAGACTTATGACACACTCCTTCCCATGCCTTCAAGTGCAAGGCCCTTTCAAGTCTTCACAATAAAGAGGGGTAGACAATCCTCACATGGTAATCAAAGCACTTTTGCATCATGGTATGCCCCAAAGCTAAAGTAAAGAGGCATAGATCACCAAGAACAAATTCTTCTATATCAGTGTAATGTTCCCTTCAACATTGCTCATGTGCCCACATACCACAAGTCTTATAATGCATTAGTTGGGCCGCCAGGCAGAGCTTCCGATTTAAAGTCGATCAACTCTGAGTCTTTAAGGATTACACAATTGACAAATCAAGTCAACCAAATAAAAAATGAGTTGATAGGATTGAGGGTGTGTTGGCAGTGGTATGGATGCTCTATCATTTCCGATGGATTGAGTGACATCGTAAGCCTCCAATTTCCTCCCTTTTTTCTTTGATCTTCTTATGCATTGTAATTTGTGTTACATCATACATAATACATAAAATCAATGTGCAATATACATACACATTACAATGTGCATTTACATTACTTTTGGGCCATGGCCCAATGGCTTATGACTCATGAGTCTTTGACACTTGTTTCTATCATGCACTCTACAAGTGGCGACACTTGATCAATGTCTTGGTCTCTTGTGTCGGCATGAAATTCGTGCATGTTGTTGATGTCGCTTTGCGGCTTCTGGTAATAGGGGTGAGTGGATATATGGGCACATTGGTCAAGCTATTGAGGAGATTAGCTAACAACATGTGGTTCAAGTCATCACCGAATTGTGCAAAGATGGGAGAGATTGTAGAATGTGATTATCCCACCATTGTATGGAATCCTTGTGCCTCCCACTCTCATGATTTGATAATGGAGGATGCTGCAAAGCTTCCATGGGTGGAGCTAATGTTAGAGAAGGCCTTTGCGCATCATCAGGTTTATCACCCGCAAGCCTCAAGCTTTGGCACTCTTCAAAGACATATGCCACTATGATCTCATGAAGCCGGCAAAGACTCGCTTTGGTCATCTTTTTCTTGATGTTCAAAGACTCGCTTTGGTTATCGTTTTCTTGTTATTCAAAGGTATCACATCGTTTGGAACTTCCAAGCATCATATCTTCTCTTAATGGCTTAAACTTTAAAGATTTAAACTTTAAAGATTGTTTTCAACCTTTCTCTACTAAGTACTCTCAATGCTTGAAGCTCATTTAATGCATTTTAGGATAGTGCAAAGTAAAGACTCTCTTCGTTGTCTAGTTTGTAAAGCGAAGAGTGGATTATGTGGGATGGAAGCCATGAGCCCAAAGCCCAAATGATCAATACTCATATTTTAAGTAATTACTTTTGGGAGGAGGTGGATGGCATCAAGCAAATCGTTGCACCACTTTATTTCATCTTGCGACTCTTTGACCCCATGAGGGATACACCATGAGCTTGCTATACCACTACATGCAATGGCTTGGGCAATGCATGACCACATGTAGAGTTCTATCACTTGAGAGAGGTGTGTAATCGTGACTCTTAAAAGTTGTAAGTCTCGTATATGTAATGGCCATTTAGGTCTCATGAGTATTTACTATTAAGTAATGGCCATTTAGGTCTCATGAGTATTTACTATTAAGTAGTTAGTGAGTTGTGACCATGAGTATACCTTGCATGTGCAGGGTTTCCAACCTCTCTCAAATTTGGAATGGAAGTTCATAAAACAATCCACATCCTACATGATGCTTCATCCTTTATACAACGATGCAAGCCATTGGCACAATCACAAGTTAGTTTATGGCTAGACTTCCTACTTGGATAGAGTATTTGATCTCGAGAAATAAGCCACACAATAAATCTTCAACCTTATATTGATAACATTTATTCAAAGTTCAAAATTCAACTTCAAACTCTACACTTTTTGCAGCTTGCTATTAACACATGGTCCATGGATAATGGACCATGGTTTTAAGTATGCTATTAACTTATGTATTTAATGTTTACACTCTTGATAGCAGTGAGGAAGAGTCCATACTATTTGCTCAAGATCGTGTCCAGTTTGCCATGAGAGATTGCAATGAGATAGGGGTAAAGACAGCAACCATCTCATGGTGGTGGGAAATCAATGGGTGGTTGACTCCCACTTTCGCAGACCTTGGTTGTTCGCACACTCTCTCCCTAGGAATGTGCTAGTGGTGCAGCCAAGCGACCATATGCACGACATTCACACAAAGAATAAAAGTAGGTATACATATTCTGTTCAATGCTTTAAAGTTGGACTAAGAAGCTAGATTCTAGATTCTAGAATTTAGATGATTAACTTCTAACTAGTAAGACTCATAAGTTAGGACTAAAGACTCAAGAGTCGTAGACTATAGTTCACCTTCTAATCTTCCTTTGTGTGCTTAATGTTGCAGGTTGAGTATAGGCCAACTAGATAAGTTGGTCTATATGATTAGGCCAACTAGATAAGTTGGTCTATGTGATTGCATATTTTCGGCTATAATGTAATGGGAGCATTGAGGGAGCAAAGGTTCTCAAGTGGAAGGTGAAAGAGATTGACAACACGATGATTACGAAGCTAGAGCGAGACACGGATAGCAGATCAACCTTATCTTCATTTAAAGGCGCAACGACGAGGATCTTGCATATGATTCCCTTCGTGAGAATGAGGAGCGCTTCATACATGTCACACGAGTGTATTCTCAAGCTCTTCTTACTTATTCTGAGCCAGAGGATGTTGATCCTTACTTACCTTCTCCTCCGGATGTGCTCAGTCGAGACGTGGAGGAGGCACCAACCACATGGGAGAGGTCATGGTAAAGGGCATGGTAGAGATCACTCTCTTGTTATATGCAAGAGATGATGCCATTGGACGAGGAGGAGCTACATCTACTAGTAGTCCTAGTTTCTCGGACACTCATGGTTTGGGACAGGAAGATGATTGTGGCTTGCCACTAGAGCCATGAGCACTAGCTCCTAGTTTTTGAGCTTTGACATGTCACACATATGATGTCACATGATGATACATTATACTCATTTTTTTTTGCTATTATCTATTATCTATCTGATTCTAGTATTAAGATTCATATACGTTATGGCTCATACAATCTTTGATGATTGGTCTTGGGCCTTCTTGGCATTTTGGTCCTAAGTACCGACTCTTTGGAAATTGGGCTGAGTTGTGGACTATGGAGTTTAAACTTTTAATGATTCAATGATGAATCCATTTTGGTGTTTGAATTTTGGAGTCTCAACTTTGGATGCTTTGTGAGTCGTAACTCCATGACTCATTAGTATAGACTTGTCACTCTATATAGTATGTACTATTGAAAGATAATGTTTTCTGAAATATTATGCACTTTTCACAATGCACTTTATGATTTAAGTTTCAACTTTCAACTTTCTAGTGGTTTTTCAAAGATATATATATATATATATATATCATAATTATAAAATAGAGATTTTTTAAAACCTACGGTTTTTTAGTGACAGATAAAACCTTTAAAAAATAAAACCTTCGAAACCTCAAAACTTTTAGAACCTCGAAACATTTCTTGTGAGACTGCGTGGTGGAAACCTTTGAAATTTTGGATTCTATTGGATTTTATTAAGTATTTTAGTCTCTGTGTGACTTGTGTGAATGTGCGTATCCAAATGAGATGGGAACATGCATGGTCAAATCCTTGTTTGACTTACAAACATACGTTCACAAGTCAAGAAACATGCATGGGGATCTGTGAATATGCATGGATGGATGGAAACGTACATAGCCATGTGTCTATTTGACTTGCAAACATGCGTTTCCACTTGGATACATGCGTACATCAGTCTGATAGCTCTGCCAACTACAGTGGTGTAATTTGAGCCACATGATGGTTTAATTTTAAGCCATTTTTATCATTATGGTAATTTATGGAGGGAATAGTTTTTTAATCTTTTCTTAATGAGGATATTCTCCAAATTTTTTGTATCCTACTTGTGAACATGCATTTGCAGGCTCTGTCGAGCACGTATGTAGATAATCCAGAGAGCAATTTTTACAGTTTATCCAAGTTTGCCCCTCTAAAGAGTAGATCAACCCTCTCTTGTGGAGAGCTAGGGTTCTTAACCTTGCCTTTCCTGTTTTCACTACAAGGAAGCCTTGCAATTATGGGGAGCAAAGAGGGAGAGAGCTATGGAAAGCTCAATCTAACTACATCAATGCTTTGGTGGATTTGTACAAATGGCCAAAAGATGAATGTAGTGGTGGATCCAAGTTTGTGCACATTATAATTGGAGAGAAAATCCAAGTTGCAAAGAGGAGATTAATCCAATTCAAAAGACCGAGATTCTCAACGACTCCATAGATTAACATGGTTTTACCTTCTCGACCTATCATAAAAGGCACTTTGCCATCTTACTCACTTAAACGAGCACTTATCTTTTGTAAGATGGTGCTGAAACATATAAAGCGGTCTTACCTTGTGCTTCATGTCAAATAGGGAAAGTCTAAGAACTTTGTGTACATACTTGCTTAAGACTATTAATAGAGGTTGGACCATTTTTAAGTTTAGCCACAACCTAGTGTGAAAACTAGTCACTTGTATGTAAGTCAATTTTGATAATAAGAAATACACAATCATTCCCTTACAATAGAATACTTATGAGATTCCCCTTCTTTTCTACTCTTGCTTGCTTATGCTCTATTGAATCTTGAATGTTGGGATTATTTGTACATTTTTTGCTTACATTAGCTTCCTTTTCTTCCCCCACCTTTTGTAAGAGAGAACCAAGGACCATCTCTATTTGCCTCTATCTAGGTAAAGAGAGCTCTCTCTTCACCCCATCAGGTGTGGCAAGGAGCATTTTAACGGAGTGAAGGTGCGAACGAACATTGGGAAGTTACAATTACAACTCTAAGTCAAGCCCAATAACACATGCTTTAGTAAGGCTATGGCTAGCTCTTAACTAGAACATATTTTGTATCGTCTGGGACTAGCAAGGACTTAGCTCCATTTATCCATCTATTCCAAACGATTAACATCACCCAGTATTGCTACGCCCAATGCTGATAAAGAGGGCACACTCCAAAAAACGTACGATTTTAGTGTCTTCGATATATTTAGTTTATTGTTTTTTATTTTATTTTGAAGCTTGTTGCATTAGGGCATTCTCTTGGAAAGGAAAAACCCTGGTTTCGTCATGATTTGTATGATTTTAAAGCCCATAAGACTTTGATCTTGATACATTGAGTAAAGGAATGGCTTAACAATTGTGATTAGGAGTGGAATCCACTCGAAAAACATAAGCATTAAGCTCTATTATAGGGCGGAATATATAACTTTTGTTCAATTTTTCATATTTTTTTAAATGTATTATTGGAATTGATAGCTTAGAATCAACAAAAAACAATCAAAAATAGGATTAGGATCCTTAATCATCTCTTATCAAGTCTAAAAACCCTCAAAATTTCCTAAAATTGGGCAAAACGAGCTCTCGAATTAAGAAACCTGAGCTTGTGAGTTCTGAACCCATTAGGCTTAAGCATTGACAAATTTACTTCCAACCAGTAGAGTGATTGTCTTGTTCGTCGGATTGACCACCAACACTTTGGTGATCCTACTGCAATCACTCCCACCATTTCTCTTACGAAGGCAACATTTTGGCACAACACTCCAAAAGGGGAGGGGAACTTCTTTACAGAATCAATAGTAGCGAGGCAACTTAATTTTGGTGATCCTACTGCAATCACTCTCACCATTTCTCTCATGAGGGAAACATTTTGGCGCAGCACTCCAAAAGGGGAGGGGAACTTCTCACAAAAGCAATAGTAGCAAGGAAACTTATTGCCCAATTAGTGCAAAATCAACTAGGATAGCAGCATGCCCCACTAGGCTTGGCAAATGCTACCCATCTCCCCACCATTAATTAGCATCAAATGGCTCACCAAGGCAAAAACAACAAATATCCCACCTACAAGGGTGAGAAGGTTGAAGACCTTGACACACACGTCATGAAATTTGAGACTGTGTAGAAGGTGAATCACACTCATGCCAATGTTCCAGATGAAAGAAAGCAGGACCAGTTCTAGGCCACATTTAGAGATATACCAACTAGATGGGTATCCCAATATGACCCAAACCACTTCTACACCTTCGATGCGCTGAAAGAAACATTCCTCAAAAGGTTCAAAACTGTTGACACTAACTCAGAACTACAAGACAATCTGATAAGTCTAAAATAAAAGATGCTGCCAATAGGGAAGATTATGTAGCCAAGTTTCATACTCTACGTGCAAGGTTTTCTCTAGCTGACAGACCATCTGAAGCAGTTCTTTGCAGACTGGTTCCTGCATGGTCTTAATAAGAAACTGAAGCCAATGTTAGCAGCCACCAACATTGATCATGAAGGGTTTGACGAACTCATGGAAGTAGTTAAAAGAGCATAACAGAACATGGGTTTGGGAAAGAAGTCAAAGAAAAAGAAAAGCAAGAAGTATGACTCTTCAGACAGTGACTCAAGAAGTGAGTCAAAATCAGAGGACACAAAATCTGAGTCAGATGAGGAGGAGGAGACCAAGCACATCAAGAAGAGAAAATGCAAAGGCCAAAAGGACGAAGTGGACGTCCTAGCCAAGAAGGTTATGGAGAAGCTCATTGTGGGATCTGGTAAGACCTCCAGCTCATCTGACTACCAAACAGACGTCTTCTTCCTGATTTGCAAGAATGAGGGACATCTGAAAGAGGAATGCAAGATGCAGCCAACCTGTCCCATCTGCCAAACCTTCACACACCTGACATCTAATTTATAGATATAATGTCAGGAATCGGCGGGCAGGCACAGCTGTCAATGTAGTAACAATAGCAGCACCCATGGCTACTGCACCAGCACCTTACATACCTTACTATGGCTAAGGGCAAGGCAGAGGAAGAGGTGGTGCTGGGAAGTCAGACAAAGTTCTAATGTTATTACTATCAAAAGCCTAGCCACAAGCGAAATGACAGTCAGCTGTTTCATAAGCACCAACAAGAGCTTTAGGAAAAGCCAAGAGGGGTGAATCCTGCAGCATCGTTCATCAATGTGATCGAAATCAAAGAGCTAGAAGATACATAGCCAACAGTGGCCGTGATCACGAGATCCCAAAAGGGGAAAGAGAAGCTGGCTGTGTTCGATGAACCAGTCAATCATAAGGAAACAAATATGGAATGGAAAAATAAAAAACAAGTCAGAGACTTTGTGACAAAGGAAGTGTAAGAAGCACAAAAAGGGAGTTGGAAGATAACCCTTCCGATTGGACAAGGTCTAAGGGGAACAGAGGAAAGCCCAGAGGAGGCAAAAGAATAAAAGCTACGAGAAGATAAGCCTCGCAAGGAGTCAGACGATGAAGAAGTGTTAATACGGGAGGATAATCCCCACATGCTGGCCATGATGATAGAATGAGGAAAGATGCAGGAAGGTAAGCCTCGCAAGAAGGTACAAGGATTAGCTGACAAACCAAAAGAAGAAGAGGAGACCATGCAGTCAGTAGCAGAAAATAGTGTGCTTAAGAAGTAGGTATAGCCATCCCAAAAGTAATAGAATGGAATGTGGACAGAAAAGTCCACGGAAAGAGCTGAATCACCAAACAAGAAGCAACAGTGAGGCAGAATCCTCAAGCACTGCGGAAAAGAGATAGTAGCAAGAACAAAAATAAGTTCTTCAATAAAACAGTAGGCCATAGAATCCTCAGACACCGCGGAAAAGAGATAGTAGCAAGAACCAAAATAAGTTCTTCAATAAAACAGTAGGCCACAGGAAAAGGCAAGACAATATGACATATGGGAGGATATGAGAGGTTTAAAACTGAACATATCCCTTGATTAACTCTTGTTCCCTTAGTGCCCAACTATAGGAGAAAATTGCTAAGCAATCTACTAGGTCCCAAGGAAGAGGATAGCAGCTTGTATGATTCCTCCAATAGTGAGTCGGAAGCTAACTGAAAGGCTTGATCAAAATAACAAAAATAACAGTAACGGATAATGATGTACCCCATATAACAGTAATGTTAAAAAGGGAAGCACATCCAAGGAGCAATACTAAATGGAGACTCCGGAGTCAACATACTGTCAGGATCCATAGCAAAAGAACTCGGACTCACAAAATATGACTAGGCTCCTTTTGCTATGAAGATGGTAGATCAACGCATAGTCCAACCCCTAGAATTAGTCCGAGGGGAACACATTCAAATTGCTGGATATGAATTCCAAATCATATTTCTAGTTCTTTGAATGGAGAATAAGGGATCATATCTAATGATGGAGGGAAGACCTTAGCTCAGGCAAGGTAAGATCAAACATAACTGGCACAGGGAGTAGATCACAAATCAGAAAAGGGAAAAAGAAGGTAAAAATCTCCACAAACCCCAGGAGGAAAGTGAATCCCTCTGTCAGGCCGTTGTATATAGAAGGACTGAACATTCTTGAAGGGATTGAAGAGGATGAGGCATAACGAATCGTCAGAGAAAACCCACATCTCATATCCTTGTTCCAGCTGGATATAGAAAAGATTATGTCCAAGTATTGAGCAGAAGTACTAAACGTGCAACTTGTGGAGGAAACTGCAGTTGACACAGAAGCAGTGTCGTCAGAGGAGCAGACATAAGAAATTGAATCCTCACCAAGGAGTGCAAAAGAAGCTAAATCCTCAGCCTACAGCAGTAGCTAAATTTTTTTACAAGAACGTCATGACGAGGTTTGGATGTCTAGTGGAGCTGGTAAGTGATCAAGGAGGACACTTCATCAATGAAGTGATTTAGAAGCTGACTCAGCAACACATGATCTTGCACAAGAAATCAACTGTTTACTATGCGCAAGATAAATGGTCAAGTAGAATCTAAAAATCAAGTACTAAAGAGCGGATCATCCTAAAATATAGTCAATCAGAATAGAATAGATAGGGATGAAAAAGCTACACTCTTCCCTATGGGCATTCTGCACAACATACAAAGTAAGCACTCAGTTCACCCCATTGTCTTTAGTCTATGGCTTAGAGGGAGTAGTTCCAATGGGAGTATGTTGTTCCCAGCCTTAGAATAGCCTTGACTGAAAGGCTCAGCCCATAGGAATCAGTCAACTTGCAAATGTAGCATCTCATGCAGCTGCTGGAAGAAAGCAGATTACACAATGTATGGGTGGCAAACATCACTCAGAAAAGAAGAAAGATATGGGTGGAGGACAGGAACAACAAGCACAAGATATTTCAGGAGGATAACAAAGTATTTTTGTTCAATTCAATGCTCGGACCACACCCACGTAAGCTTAAAATACGTTGGATGGGTCCCGATCGGATAGCAGAATAATTCAGTGCAAACACTAAGTGGTGAAATACTCCCCAAGCCTATAAATGGATTCGGACTTAGGCCCTACAGAGAAAGAAATGATAAAATGCAATAACCAACATATACGAAAAACACATAGGCAAAAAAAGCGGAACAATGCATGGTGGTAACAATCCCCATCTATACGGTACAACTAGATCAAGACATGTGCACACCACTCAAACCGGTAACATCAAATGAAGAGATAATGCATGATGAAAAGCAAAAGGGTGTAAATATGGAGCAAAGAGGTGTAAATGTGACACGCAAAATAATGCAAATCGACATGGGAATCATGACATGTTTGGGCGGTTACCTTGCTTTTGAAGAAATCATCATGGGAAAAGCCCCGAAATTGCAACCCTAACAAGAAACCCTACCATAGCCAAACCCTGCCCCAACTACCCTCTCTCCCCTTGAATTATTTGCAACTTGCTCTCTCACTCTTTTCCTCTCTCGCCATCTCTAGCTCTCTAATTATTACCTGTCTTTTCCCCTTCTTACAAAACTCAGCAACCAAAATTAGCCATCGCGTAGCAGTAGCAATCAAGTGGAGTTTGATCCTTGCACCCCATGTTGGACCCTATGTTTAATCACGAGTGGTTGCAGAGCGTCGAACTGTACAGCTTTGCAAAAAGAACTGGACGAGTTTGTAGGAAAACATAAAAGCAAAGGCATAGCAGCAGAGTTGACAAAGAGCAACATAGTGAAGATGGAAGGGCGCAAGGCAATGTCGCTCACACCAGGAAACATAGCTAAAGCATCAATCTTCTTGTTGAAGGCATCACCAACACCGACTCTTATAATGTGAACATCGAGGAGGAGCTCTCCACGGTCAGTAAGGAATACTCTATCGCCACTTGTTCTGATACAAATAGGCAAAAGCAATTCAATTTTTTTCTGGATATGATATGTCTGCTCACCAAGAACACCAACATAAGCAAAACCAACTACAGGCTATTGGTAGCATTAGAACATGGACAGAAGGTGAATTGGGAAAGCGGTGCCCAAGAACATGTAGCACAGCAAGCTCAAAAGATTAAGCTATTAGGAGGTCACACAAAGATGGCTGCTCACTTAAAGCATTGGCACAGCTAAGTGAGTTAGAGAAGGATGACTCAGGAAGCTGCCTCTAGCAAAACAAACCCTCACAAAAGGAAGTTTGATTGGTCTCAACACATCACCACTCTCAAGCCGAAGAAGCAAAAGGAGGCTCAAGCAAACAAGCAATAGCAACAACTTGAAGACATATGCAAAAATCTGGTGGATAAGTGGATTGTCCCTTGGTAGAGAAAAAACATGACAACACGGGGGGAAATCCAACAATCACCACCATCATTAACACTGAGTGACATGCTGAACACAAGATGATGTAGAAAACTGATCCGACCACTCAAAACATTCTCACAGCATTAGAAAACATAGCAAACTGTGTCATGGACAAGCTAGAGAATGAAGAGAGACTGGCCAAGGTAGATCAAGTGGAAGGGCAAATTCACCAGCTATGAACTCAAGTCCAACAACATAATAAACAAGTTGCTGCTCAGGACTTGTTACAATAGCACAGCAACAAGACACCATTGAAAAACTATAGGAGGAAGCAACAAGACTACGGAGGAGAGGGGATGATTCTTTCATTCGTTAAATTACCAAGCTGTACATGCTGATGCAGATAGAGTTTTTGATACACTTCAGCCCCGTGATAATAGGGGAGGCTTAGGATGTGATCCCCAGGAAGAAGCAGACAGGCATTGTCGAAAGAATAAAGGGTGGTTCTAGTCCGACCACACTAGGCCACCCCACCCATCCATCAATCATTCCAATCAACCTCTGGTAGCTATTGTTGCTACTAGCACATAGCCATTGAGTGTGCTAGGTGTTGGTCGTCCGAAAGAAGCTACGGGTTGGTGGGACCTAAAGAACTCGCCGGAAAACTTAGGCTGCCCTGACAGTAAAATAGTAGTGCACAGACAGCGACGCACATGGGCACTTATTGTAATCATATGTATACTATTGTAAAAGTCTGATAGCAGAATGTTCTTGTAACAGTAAGGGCAACAACGAGATAAGAAAAGAAGAGGGTCCTTCCCAAGATAGTAACATAGGGAGTAGTTAAGAGATAGAGATATAGAGGGATAGAGAGAATAGTTGACACAGAGTTAGTTTTGAGCAGAGTAGCATTGTACAAGTTTAAGGAGCACAATAATAGAGGGTGCCTAAACATTATTCATTTTGTACTATTTGAGTGAGCGAGTGAGAGAGTGAGCTTCTATGTTTTCAGTGTGCATTCTTTGATCGTTCTATGAGCTTATGAGTTCTAAACCCATTGGGCTTAGGCATTGACAGATTTACTTCCAACTATAGTGAGTGTCTTGTCCGTCGGATGGACCACTGACATTCAAAACACATAGCAACAAGCACAAGCAAGAGTAGTCCCACAGTAACACAGTACAAGAAGGAGTCCCACTTTTCATAGGATCTCATAATATAGAAGCGTTCAGACAAGAAACATGGAACACTTGGAAGGGTAAAGAGCCAATGTCTAGGACTACCTCAAACCAAAGGGATCCACAAGGGCATTCACATACCGTGTCCTTAGTCACAAATGACCTTGTTGTCTCAAAAAACCAAGCCAGCATAGGACAAGTGCCATTGGAAACCACACAGCCTAACCTCATGGGGGGCAAGATATTCCATATGCTGAAGAGGGTTTTCTGTAGCCACTCCCTTACATTTCACCACCATGTGAATATATAAAAGACGTGTTTACGATGGTGTTTTAAATGGAAAGGAATGTTGCCACAAACATAGCATCTAGAGACTTAGAGTTAGGTAAAACAAATCCCATCAACATCTCAAGGATGATGACCAAATTTGATGGAGCTAGAGATCCCATTCAATATCTAGAGAAATTCAATCAAATTTGTAAGGCCATGGGAAGGATTGATGATCCCACCAAGCTCTATTCATTCGAACTTTGCCATTGGTTTGGATCTCTAAACCCACATGAAGAGGCTACGAGGTCTTGAGACAGACATTCATAGAGTAGGACTCCAGATGAAGCCCCGTCACACAAATCTATAACCTCAAGCAAGAGGAAGGTGAAACAATGTGGGACAACATTGCTAGAACCAAGTATTTCCACATGAGATGCAGCTCTCATGAAAGACTAGATGACTAATAGCTCATTGATCAGTTTATGATCCTGTCTCAAGAGCAAGAGGCTTCATGACCATCTCTACACGTCTAGACAATTGATGAGTATTACTACCGATAGACATAGTAGATAATCTACAAGACAAGGATATAGAAGTCATCCATCCAAACCAAGAGATAGGAAATGCATCATCCAAATGCA
>NC_141054.1:22574775-22744775 GCF_041138505.1 Cibotium barometz
TCTAATACCACCGAGCGCAAGGCGCTCCTGACACCACACAGAGAGATGCCCTCCCCAAGGAGGGCAAGTGGGCGGTGGTACGAGACGGACGTCTTATATAAGGACCCCATAACGGGACAAGGCCCATGAAACACACAGACGATAGGACACACTCCGGGTTGCAGTCTAGAATTGCAATGGTTCCTTGACTTCCTCTCCGGGGAACTTTCAAGAGATCATCTCATGCAGAGATATAGTGTTCCTAATGACAGAGACACACCAGAGTCCAGAGCGAGGACTACTGCTTGTGACAGGCTACATTTGGGAGTCCGCCTTTAGGGACCAGACACGCTTGCTAGGTGGTGTCAGGGGATCGGGTGGGGTAGCGGTTCTATTTTCAGAGAGCATCTCAGACGACATATCTCGGTTGAGAGACGCGATGCACATGCCAGATACTTATGGGTTTGCATCAGGGGACCCCCTCTTAGAGATCTGTTTGTCGCAGTGTGCTACTTCCCACCTAGTGATTCAGCATATGCTAGAGATACCACGGGACTTGGAGTCTCCCCATTCGAGGATCTATCGGCAGATGTGTTAGAGTTTTCCAGCCATAGGGAAGTCCTCCTAGTTGGAGAATTCAACGCGAGGACACAAGACTGACAGAGGCAGAGATCCTGGACTTCATTGAGGACCCCATCATCGTACATACAGTGCAGGCACAGGACCTAGACCGACATTCTGACAATGCTCACGCGGAGGTTACCAGGTACGAACGATGTTTACTTGATCTTCTTTCTGCTCAGGCCTCTTTCGCATAGAGCCACATGCTTCCCCTTTGGGGGCACAGGTTGCAGCGTCATTGACTACGTCATGGGTCCTCCGGCTCTCATCTCCGACATTCATAGCCTTAGAGTTTCACACCCACTCCCATCTGCTCTGCAGACCACTCACACATCACGTTCACCCTCACACGTATGACACACGAGCCTCCACCCAGACATCCAGATCCACAGCCATACCTCGAGATTCACTTTGACCATTCTCTGGATGATCTTTACAGCCTCCATTTATCTGAGCTCATCTCACCACTGACCACCTCAATTCCCTACACTCCACACAGGAGAGATGGGATTTCGTCCATGAGTCCATGCTCACAGCAGTCCACGATTCCTTCCCAGTCTCACCACCCACTCTTCCCGTCCCCCGCCTATAATAGGCAAGGTCCCATGCAACGGTTGGTACAACGATGAATGTAGGGCCATGCGTCGGCACCTACGTTTCGAGGAGAAGACCTTTGCACCTTGCCTAGCACAGACCAGGTGTGGGACTACAAGCGATTGACGAGACACAAGAAACGTCAGTTCTTCCTGATCCGGAATGAGGAGGAGCTAAGGAGTTTACTATTTAGCTGTGACTCCAAGGACTTCTGGAAAAGGTTCCTTTACCTCAAGTCCTAGTCTCCGCTCACAGATCCCCGGGTTTGGTCTGCCTACACCTCCGCACTCTATGACATCCCTGACGACCAACCCACCATGGACCCACCCCAAGACTCCAAACCTATATCTTTTGACCTATTTTCCGTCGCCAATATTAGGTGTGCTGTCTCTCGATTAAAGAACGGGAGAGCTAAGGACCATGATGGGTTACAAGCGGAGTTTGTAACCCATGGGATTGATGCCTTAGCCCCGACCCTCTCCCGCCTCTTTAACGAGTCAGTCTGTAGTACAGGCCTCCCATCCACATGGCTCACTAACACTATAGTACCCATACACAAGTCGGGGGACCCCATGGACGCAGCAAACTACAGGACCATTATGATTGGCCACATCATGGCCAAGATTTTTGCATTCGTTCTAGAGATCCAGATCAATGAGCAGGCTCACACACACACACTCTCTCCATCTCTAACTCTCTAACTCTCTCTAATTTGCTCTCTAATTCTCTCCTCCTCTTTCTCTCTCTCCCTCCCTCTCTCTCTCTCTCTCTCTCTCTCTCTCTCTCTCTCTCTCTCTCAATTCTCTAATTCTCTAACTCCCTCCCTCCCTCTCTCTCTCTCTCTCTCTCTCTCTAACTCTCTCTCTCTCTCTCTCCATCTCTAATTCTCTCTAACTCTCTCTCTAACTCTTTGTCTCTCTAACCCTCTCTCTCTCTCTCTCTCTCTCTCTCTCTCTCTCTCTCTCTCTCTCTCTCTCTCTCTCTCTCTCTCTCTCTCTCTCTCGTAAATGATACACATCTATTTTTTACTCACACATGTATTTTTACCTTGCATGTTAAATGCCCTCACTTCTATGCTTGCTTTTCCCATAAATTTGCTACCTTGAATGAGATATTTAATAAATATTTTTCCTCTCTCTGTTTTACCCAATCACCTTCGCTTTCCAGCCTAGCACTCTCCTCCATATACACATCTTAGCATCTCTCTCTCTCTCTCTCTCTCTTTTTTTTTTTTTTTTTGAGGAAACACAGAGCTATAATACTGGGTATGAAAAAACCCCAAAGTGCCAGAGGTGGCCTACTGAGGGGGCATACAAACTGTGCAGTGGGAGGCGTGAAGCCTGTGAGCAGTCGGTGCTACATCACGGTGGATGATGTGATGTGTGCAATATGAACCACTGTGGGGGAGTGTACTCCCATCTAGCATGTCCTCCCACAATCCTGAAGAAGAGACCCGTGCGCCCCCAACGACGAATGAAGGCCTGGAGTCTGTCCTGAGCTGTCTGTGAAGGCCGACAGGAATCATCATACGTGGAACGCAGTGCACGGATAAGATTGAGCCAAATCAGGACTAGAGTATCACGTGTCGATTGCCGCGTGTGACTAAGGACATGGAGACAACGAGCTCTCCAAATGTTCCACATCGCAATCGCGGCAATCACCATAAAAACATCATCCCTCTGCCAATGCTCCATGTGCAAGGCGTCAGGAGGAATCATACTGAGGTACCCCCTCCGATACCCCGTCGCCGTAAGCATAAGCACAGCATCAGTGCCCTCACCCTCAAAGAACACATGAGGTCCCGGCCAAGGAAGGAGCCATAACACAGACCCCCAACTGAGGAAACCTGCATGCTGACCAGCTCTGCTGAGGAGAAGAGCCACTGCTCGCCAAACAGAGGAAGCCATAGGACACGACCAGAGGCAGTGGGCCTGAGACTCCTGAACCTGATGATCACAGCATATACAAATGGGATCATGGCCCATCAAGGCACCCCAAGTGCCGACAGCAAGACCAGCATGAGCAGTCAACCAAAAAAAGAGAGTGATCCGCCGAGCAATCCTCAGCCTCCAAATAGATACCCAGTACTGTGCCAGGAAGGCATGAGAGAGACCTGCATGTAGCCAAGTGCCCGAACGCGTAGGTCTATGTAACTGTCGTCGAAGCAAGCAGTGCCTCCCAATCCGAACAGTATACCCGAAAAAGGAAGTATGCCTAGCGCCGGGCTCCACAGCAGGCCACTCCCATTCCCCGGGGTCCCAAGTCAGCTGCGAAAGAGGCCGTCCCTCCCAGATCCATAATCGCCAACGGGCAGCCATACCAATGTGAAAAGACGGGTCCACCTCCCGTCTTTTCCTGAAAGAGCCAACAACACGGATGGGAGTCCAGTCAGCCTGACGCAGCTCCTCTAGGCAACCCAAACCATGAAACTGTAATCTGACATGGCCAAAAGCATCTGGCATGCCCATAGGGATAAAAACCATAGGCCAATAACAATGAGAGCTCCAAACAAGAAAGGGTGTACCTGCAGTACCAAACATGCATAACCATCCTGAGTGCTCAGGCATCTCATGTAAACCCCGAATGGCACAATCCCAAAGCTCTGGAATAGCTGCATCAATCTCTGCAATCCGAGGCAGAATACCCCTGCCTATGGAGAACTCCTCCCCAATAAAATCTGCCGGAAGCTGCCGCGTCTGCGACCAAGCATGCATCGAAGCAGCCGGGCCGCTATCCCAAGCCGCCCAGTCAATGTGGGTCCTCTGGCCAAGCTGGCGACCCTCAGTATCCAACACATGGGGATTCCAGATCAAGGGCTGACGCTCAATCTCTGGCAGAGAGGCAGGAGAACGTCTATGCATGCCCTGTCTCATGGAGATCCATATCTGTAAAATGGAGCGCATGAAGGGTGACAGATGAGCTGTACGCAGAGGAGAATCTGAAAAAATATAGCGTATACACGCAGCCCAAGTATGACCATCGCGGGTTCCCAACTGCGGGGTCACTGTGTGCAAAACCGATCTGAAAAGAAGCTTCCAAGTTTCATTGCCCGGAAACAAGGCGCGGACAATGAACTTGGTAAGCAAAGCACGACACTGCATCTCTGGATCAATAATGCCAAGGCCCCCCTCTGCAATGGGCCGGATAATCGTCTCCCAACGGACTCTAGCTCTAGTGTCAACAGTGCCATCACGGCCACTCCACAGGAAGTTGCGAATCAGGCGGCGAACCTGCCGCATCACTCCCGTATGAAGCATCCAGCAGGAAGCAATGTACCAAACAGATGCCAACAGTACCTGATTGGCCACAAGGACCCGCCCTGCAAGAGACAAGTGCTGGGAAGACCAGTGGTGGCAGAGCTTTCTGCGAAGCGACTGCAAAACCGGCGCAAACTGCTGCTGGGGAGTGATATCCAGTCCCACCTGAAAACCCAGATAGCGACAGGACTGACCCCGCTGCAACCATGTGAACCCCTCTGCCACACCCCAAGACGGGACATCCTCAGAGCCAACCAGCATACCATATGACTTGTGCCAGTTAATGCGAGCACCACTGGCCAAGCAATAAACATCAAGAACTGAACGCGTCACATCAAGGACAGCAATGGCATAACGGACCATGAGCAAAGTATCATCACTTCTAGAAACACACACACTAGACACCCTCCAGTTAGTTTGCTTGGATAGTAACCACTCTCAAATTCCCAACTCTCAAAATACCAACATCTATCTTATTCCATAGGTCATGTTTTCCTTATTACACTGTGCACCTCTTCCTCTTCTTTTTCTGAAAATTTTAAGTGGCTACACGCACTAGACACCCCCAAAGCTTGCTTGGGTATAGTAACCACTCTCACCTATTGAATTCTTTTACTTTTACTAATTCTTTTGACATTTGTTTACATAACTCACATTACTTACCCATCTTTTACTAATTCTTTTGACATTTGTTTACATAACTCACATTACTTACCCATCTTTTACTTTTACTAATTCTTTTGACATTTGTTTACATAACTCACATTACTTACCCATCTTTTTCAAAACTACATCACAGATACTCTCATGAACTCCTTCCCAAAGCACGATAATGTATTTTGGCTTGCCTCTACATTTCTCTCATACATGCTAGCTTCATAGTAGCTCCCATTTTGTTCAAAACTCTTAAGGATCCAATCTTCACATGTAGCCTCATAGAGACAGTGGGTCCTTCATACTGTCTCCTAAATATCCAAGCGGTGAAAAGAGACACAAACACATAGGTATTTAATAAATATTGCTTGCCAACCTACCACTCTCCTCTATATACACATATTAGCTTTGCTTTCTTTTAAACATAATACTAGTTAGGGACCCGTGCGTTGCTACTCCTCCCCTTCACGCGCTCTAAAGTGGGGGAGCATGAGGAGTTTCCATTTCCCTCATACATGCTAGCTTCATAGTAGCTCCCATTTTTTTCAAAACTCTTAAATTCAGTCTTCACATGTAACCTCATAGAGACAATGTATCCTTCACATGGACCAGCATACTATGTGTCCTACTTATCCGGGCGAGTAAAAAAGACATAAACACACCCTTATTATTTTTCTTCTTTAATGTTTATTAAAAAAACACATACATATTTCGTAAATATATCTTTGATATACTCTTACATAAACCTCTATTATTTATAAAATCTTTATACATATACTTCTATATTAACTCTCTCTCTCTCTCTCTCTCTCTCTCTCTCTCATACACACACACACACACACTAACACTTGCACACATATTTATAGAATATGTTACAAACATATTTTAGCTAACTTCTCATCTATATTTTTACACTCTTTTCATTTAACATTCAATGTTTTACTCACATATTCATTTTTAACTCACACATGTATTTTTTACTCACTTATTACAACCTGGAATGATAAATGCCCTCACCTCTATGCTTGTTTTTTCCATTAATTTGCTAACTTGAATGAGTTACTTAATGAATACTTCTCTCTCTCTCTCTCTCTCTCTCTCTCTCTCTCTCTCTCTCTCTCTCTTTGTGAATCTCTCTGATTAACTCTCTCTCTCTTTCTATAAATATCTATATTTTTCTCTTTCTCTTCTATGGCAAATAAGTAACTACACCCTTTCCAAGTGTTACTCCTACTAACAAAACTGAGGCTAACTCCATTTTCTCTCAACTACCTTCTATACCTTTAGATTTTCCCACTAACCCTCTCGACCCCAAGGATATGTCGGCACCCCACCCATCTCCCCCAAGGCCACTTCAAGAGGTACGTCACATTCAACTAAGAGATGACATTCAGCCATTTACTGACAGCAATATTCTTGAGTCCTTGTCATGTGCAGAATATGAAAAACTTATTAGGGCAGGCAACCCATTACTAAAACCAAAGCTGATGTTCAAGGTGTTGATGCAAATCACACCTTTTAACCAAACAAGAGAATCATGCCAGATGCCTATTCAACAATCTCATCTACACGGCAACCATATGTACCATATCCTCTCCGAGCACCAATGCTTGAATTAGAAGAATTATTACCAGTGGTGGCAAGAGAAGGAACCTATGGGATAATGTAGCAAAGCATACAAAGCTAGCCAACCCGCACTTAGTGGACCTGCTCAAGATTAGAATCATTTATGATCAGCTACTATTTCCAGAGGTGGCGGAAAGTACATACAAGAGGCAGTTATACAACCATCGTCACAGATGACAGCAATCCTTGAATTGAAGATTTTGGTATACAACCCGAGTGGCGTAAAGATTTTGGTATACAACCCGAGTGGTGTAAAGAGTACTTGATCATTCCAGAGTACAGCCAACAGTATTAATGTTTACCATACCAAACCAAAGGGTTGATCTGTTGTACATGCCAATTAAGTGAAGGTTTACCCCACTACAATTCCACGATGCAAAGCAATGGGATTCACATGTGTGCTACAATTTCCCATAATTTTTTCCAACAACATTTTCAGATGTAGCACAACAACGATAACAAATGCTGACATGGATACGAGCGTGGCATCGTATTCTAGATCCAACTATCATAGCAACTGTCAGGTTTTGGAAGTTGATCATGGTGCTTCTAGATCAACCCCAAAGGAGCGGTATAATGGCTTTAGTGGGTGGAGAGAAACTCCTTTTTGACATAAACACGAGGCCAAATGAAAGAGGCATGATGTTATACTATCATCGCCTAAAGTGTCTTCTAGGCTACATGCATATCACTTTTGAAGATATGGTCGACACAGGGCTCTGGAACTCCCACTCTGCCTTTCAAGAACCTTAAAAAAGCTTCAGTCACGTCGTAACCTTTATAAGCATGAGTTTGGCGACCAGGTCTTTCGGCCTAAGTAACACGTACTGAGGACAGAACCTACATCAGGTAGGGGAGGATGTTAATCCCATTTTGGATTAACAAATATGCTCTTCCATTTGAGGACATTAATAAGTGTCATGCAAAGGCACTATAAAAGCTGTACATTATGAGATATTAGCCACCCAAGGCCTTAGTTAGTAAGTATTGGGCGCCCAAGTGTGAATAAGGTCCAATTGTATATAAGGCATTTTCTCATAATTGAAGGACACAATCCCCCTTTGTTCTATGAGAGCTCTTGCCTTGTCTTGTGAGTTCTATCCAAATGAAGAAAATTGAAACTGACGAAGCTTTAGAAGTTGCCAATCTCTTTCTTAGGGGAATATTTATCCAAGATGGAGCCTCAAGCTTTAGACGAAGCTTTAGAAGTTGCCAATCTCTTTCTTAAGGGAATATTTATCCAAGATGGAGCCTCAAGGTTCACATCTAATTTTTGGAAAGCTACCATTAAGGTTATTTGGATAGAGCTTAGAATGAGCACTCTTACATGGACAATGAAACTGAAAGAGACAAACTAGACCCTAGAGGATATTCTCTAAGGATGTATCATCCAAGACCATAATGATTAAGGGTGCCTAATCATCAGTGCTTTTCCATCCTTAATTGGACAATGAAACTAAAAGATAGAACTGGATCCTAGAGGATATTCTAAAGATGTATGTGAATGAAAAGTAAACTATTTGTTGGTGAATTTACATACAACAGTTCTTGGCATGCTTCCATTAGAATGTCTCTATTCGAGGGGGCAGTTTATGGACAAGACTATTTTACCCCATCAAATTTTTCTGATCAAACTAATAGATTTGAACTTTCAAGGCAATCATTAGAGAAAATGGAGAGTGAAATGAGACTCATCAACAAGGGTCACATGAAGAACACATGAAAAGAAAGGTCAAGATAGGTAGAAAGCTTATTATGACAAAAAGCACTCTCCCAAGGAATTTTATCTAGAGGGGAGATCGTTTTCCTAAGAGCCAAATCTAGCAACTTGAAGTTGGGATGAGACAAGAACCTTTCAAGGTACTGAGGAGATATGGTAGACTAGCCTACTTGTTGGAGACACCCAATAATGTTCAAGTACACCATGTGTTTTATGTGATCTTGTTGAAAAAGTGTTGCTAAACTAGATCACATGCTATAGGATATGCATATGCTTAAAGAGGATGGGACCATAGCAATCAAACCTGAGAGAAATAAAGAGAATAGGAATCGAGTAGTACAAAGTGGAATATGTATCGGATATGTATCCAATAGAAGATGCCACTTGGGAAGAGCGGGATAATCTGAAAGTGTCCCAATCATTTAGCTTTGAGGACATAGCCCTTTGAAGGAGGGGTGGATGTAAGGCCTCAAATACTTATTGTAATAACATCTAAGACTTGGGAATAGTGGAATAAAGGGATATTCAAATGGAAATTTAAGTTAAAATAAAAATGTTGATTACTATTATTTTAAGTGTGTAATATGTGCACAAAAGTGTTCGGGGACTATAGCTGGCCAAGCAAAACTAAAAGCCTATATGTGGAAGCAAAGGTAAGATGAAGTTAATCATGGGAGACGCCTCTTAAATTGGATAAAGGTCCCATTAAGTAGAGGAGAAAGGGCACTTGCACTCACAAGCGCTTAGGATAGGCATCAGCAAAGGCCTGAAACTTGAAGGATGCAATGGGCATCAAAGCCATTTTAGCCTTCAGGTGAAGGCTACTACTAAAAAGAAGCTTGCAAATAAAGGCCATAAAAGCAAATTTTCTTTAATAGTGGGCTTCAAATGAAAACCAAGATAGCACTAGGCCTTCAATTTTGAAAATTTTGAAGTCTAGGGCAAGGTTGCAAATTTCAGGGCTAGGCCGCGGCCGTTGTAGAGGTTTGGGTTCCTCAAAATAGGAATTATATTATCCTTCACACTCAAGCTGACAAGGACATGTGCACATTCTATCGTCAAATCTATATTACTTCTTTGCCATAAATTATTTTGCAAAGTTCTTACCTTGAAAATGTTTTCCTTTTTAAATTTCCAAATGGATAAATTTGAATTGTTTGCGCTCTAGAAAAGTGGACTCTCACTATTACTATCTATGGTGTGTTTGCTTGACTATGTGTATACCCACCAATAATGGTAATCACATACTATTGACTTAAAAATTTCAGAATATCTTTCTCTCAAGATTGAGAAGCACACTATAGGAGCAAAGGAGAGGACCTTGTTCCTTCCCTGGTTAAGGTGGTCAAGAGAAAAAGCTTATATCGTGTACCTTCACACGGTGGAGGCGACTGCGTTGAAAGTCCTTTGGTTGCAAAGACAGATCTTTCTCTCTCTCAAATTCCCTCTTTCTTACTTTGAAAGATGTCTCTCTCTCTCTCTCTCTCTCTCTCTCTCTCAAATGAATCTCTCTTATCTTTAGTGAATGATTTCTTGACAAAGTTGTTGATAAACTTGTGAAGTTCACTTGTTGATGCTCATCTATTATTATTGTACAATTCTCATCTAGGAAATAAATTCACAAGCCTAGCTCTGATACCAAAAAAATAACTTAATGGAGTGCATTACATATCACTCACAATCACTTGCAATTGAGTGAAGACAAACTCTCATATAAGAAAATGTAAGTACAAGGATCTATAACTTAGACAGTTAAAGTCTGTAGCTCTCACACGGTTAAAAATTTATCGACGAAAATAAACAACAAGATATAAGTATGAGGCATTGAGCATAAAAATGTGGGGAGATAAATAGAAGCACATGTGTACCACACCAAGTCAAGATAATCCCATGTATCACTATCAAAGGAAGTTCTCAAGAAGCTTCACAAGTCAACAAGATATGATTGACATGTAGATGAGTGATGCAACGCCAACAAAAATAATAAACATAATTAGCCTAGTGTACTAATATAAAAGTTTAATTCAATATGTCCTACTACTCTTAAGATTGATAACCTTCGAATTATTGAAATATTAACTCCTAAGGTTGAAATCCATTAATTCAATATGTCCTACTACTCTTAAGATTGATAACCTTCGAAAGCTATTATCATGACCAAAGGGGAATCTACAGCGTATGATTGGATCTTGTAGCAATGCATGAAAAGATGTATCTGAGGGCAATCCAAGAGGAAGATCAACAACAAACTTATCGGTAGTATAGACATGATTTGGCTTTAATGTTCTAAGAATTTGAGAGAGAGAGAGAGAGAGAATGAATGAATGAAAAAGTAGCAGCAGACCAAGCATGGGAGACGATGGTCAAGAAAATACCAAATGCAGTGTGTCAAAGTTGAAATCCAATCCAGTCACTGAGTAACTGGGATTGCTGCTTCCTCTTGTTCTCTAACCTAGGACTAACTATCCCAGGTGGTAGCAGCAGGCTACTTGCCAATCCCAGACCTGATTGATGCCCTCTTACTTCGGGAAGGTGGAAGGTCCCAAAATTGGAGGCCAATGATCTAAGATCAAGTACATACCAATCCCCAGTGAAAATTCCACCTCCTGCTCAGAAACAAGGCCACAACTGGTAATCACTTCAACCGGACAGACCACACCATCCACAGTGGTGACACCCGACACGATCGCACTAAGAACGGTAGTGACTAGGATGCCAACGTCAGCTTCCAAGACTGGCCACCTGCAGGATGTTTGAAAGCCAAGGACAGTAGACACTCAATAAGCGTGCACACAATCGGCGGTCTTCCTCCAATCCAGGCAGTTGTCCGTTGATGTTTGTGAAGGGTGCCTCCCTTCAGAGAACCTCATACAGCAAACCAAAAGATGCAAGGTAGAGATGATTTTTCTTCTGCATCATCCCTTGTGGAATTCAATAGCACTTTGTCTCCAAGGTTTTTTTTTGAGCTAGAACTGAGTGTAGGGCCCTTGCACTAGCACTGTCTAGAACCACAAGCTCCCTTAGGTTTAGGTGCTCTGTAATCACACGTGCTCTCCAATGTCTGGATTTGTTGCATCTATCATAAGCTTGATGCTTTTCCCTTCATAAAGCAAACTGTTATGCAAAAGAAAGGATGCCACCCCAACACTACTGCAGGGTCTCAATGACTGCTTCATCCCCCTCCTTACTGCAAATGGGCCAAGACCTGCTGCCAAACAAGAGCCATAGAGAATTAGCTTCACCGTGTATGCTCAGTGGAGCATGTCATCTTGCACTACTTCAAGTTAGTGGAATGCATGTATGCATATGCATTCATTAACTTCACCGTGTATGCTCAGTGGAGCATGTCATCTTGCACTACTTCAAGTTAGTGGAATGCATGTATGCATATGCATTCATACACGCATATGTCCCTCCAAGAGCTGCTATGAGCATGTGTAAATCTTGGTAAGAGAAAAAGCCCTAGAAGGACTGCACTCTGTCCAGTCCAAGCCAGCCACAGGTTCCCTGGTTCGGGTTTTTTGGTGTGCTAAGTCTGCACATCAGTTCCTTAGGAAAGCAACTATCCCTGCGGCTACACAATCCAACACTGGACCAACCAAGGGCTTCTTGGATAGGAGTTGGCCACATGTACCCATACAAAAAAGAGTACGACTGCAGTCACCATTTATGCTCAGTCTTCACACATGTGAGCAGCTGCATACATGTTAGACATTAAGATGAATGCTGTAGCACTACGTTCTTTCATTCCTGCTGCATATTCGAAGGCCTGCCTACCAAGCTCCACAGTATCCCACCTTCGACAAGCACACAACATAGTACTCCATGTTACAGGATCAGGTTCAAAAGGCATCTCCTCAAGCACTACCATAGCCTTATCAAAAAGGCCTGCACGACCAAACAGATCAACCATGCAATTGTGGTGTTCAATAGTCTTAGTGATGCCATACTGACTCATCATTTCAAAGTACTTCCGGCCCTTATCCAGAAGACCCACATGACTGCACACATTGAGAAGACTTAGAAAGGTGATCCCATCTGGTTCGATACCTTCCTTCCTCATTCTCTTGAAGAAGTGGAAAACGAGTTTACACTCTCCTTGTCGGGAGTATCCAGTCATCAATCCAGTCCATGTCAAAAGGTCCCTTGTGGGCATTGCATCAAACACCTTCTGAGAATCAACCATGCTCCCACATTTTCCATACATGTCAATGAGAGCATTTGCCAAGACTATTATTATAGACTCTCGTACACTAGCCCCATGGATTTCAGCAGAGGGGTTTCTCCTCCCAGCAGAATATATTTCTACGAGAGTGCCATACAAAAAAGGGTCTCTTTCAAAGCCCTCTTTGACAATCTTAGCATGTAATTCTCGCCCCCTCTCCATGGCTCCTATGCTGCCACAAGCTTTCAAACAGCAAACATATGTCACAGCGTCTGGAGACATGAACTCTCCTTCCATCTGTTCCAAGCAATTCAGTGCCGCCTCACAAAGCCCATGTTCAGAATATGCCACAATTACGGCATTCCATGAGACTACATTACGAACCGGCAGCTCATCAAACACTTCTAGTGCTTCTGCAAGTGAGCCACATTTGGCATACATGTCTACCAGGGTATTACCAACAAAGGGATCCCTTTCAAACCCCTCCTTGGCTATTTCAAAGTGTAATTCTCTACCCTTGACTATTGAGCCTTGGCTGCCACAAGCCTTTAAGCTGCATACAAACGTAACACCATTTGGAGAAATGCCCTCCAGTTGCATTTGTTCCAAACAGCTAATGGCTTCCTTACCAAGCCCATGCCCAATGTATCCTCCAATAAGTGCGGTCCACAACACTACATCTCGAACCGGTAGCTGACCAAACACTTCTTCTGCTTCTGCAAGTGAGCCACATGCAGCATACATATCCACCAGTGTGCTTCCAATAAAAAGGTCTCCTTCAAGACCCTCTTTGTTAACAGTAGCATGTATTTCTCGACCCTTGTCTATAGCTCCTATGCTGCCACAAGCTTTCAAGCTGCAAACATGTGTGATAGCATTTGGAGATAACCCTTCGGCTTGCATTTGTTCCAAACAGTGGAGGGCTTCCTCACTAAAGCCATGCTCAACATACCCCGTGATAAGGGCATTCCATGCAACAACATGTCTAACCGGCAACTTGTCCAACACTCTCCGTGCTTCCACAAGTAAGCCAAACTCAGCATACATATTCACCAAACTGCTGCAAACAAAATAATTTCTTTCCAAACCATCTTTAGCTATCTCAGCATGTAATTTCCGGCCACTTGTTATATCTCCTATACCACTACAAGCTTTCAAGCTGCAAACATATGTGAAAGCATTCATAGGAACACCCTCCAGTTGCATTCGCTCCAGGCAATCCAGGGCTTCTTCACCACGCCTGTGTTCAGCATACCCTCCAATCAGTGCAGTCCATGAGACTACATCTCGAACTACCAGCTTGTCAAACACACCTTGTGCCTCTGCAAGCGCTCCACATTTTGCATACATATCCACCACAGCTGTGCCAATAATTAGCTCTCTTTCGCATGCCTCTTTGACAATCTCAGTGTGTAGTTCTTGGCCTCTTTTTACCCATTTTTGGCTAGCACAAGCTTTCAGAAGAACCACGAAAGTAGTTGAGCTAGCATGTTCACAATCCCCTCGGATTTTCTGGAACAGGCTGAGGGCCTGCCACCACTTTCCAGATTCTATGTATCCACATATGAGAGAAGTCCAAGATAACTCATTCTGGTGAACCAGCCTGTAGAAAACCTGTTGGGCATCAAACACACTTCCACATTCCAGAAATATTAAAACAAAGTAGTTTCCAAGTGCACCAAAATCTTCCAGCCCATAATCACATATAAGCATGTGCACATGCTTGGCACATGCTAAATTTTTTGATTCTCTGCACTTCTGCAACATGCACATAAAAGTATCCACAGAGGGCATATCATCTATTTGATTTGAAGAAATAAGTGCCTTCTCTGTACTCTTGATCTCCATATGAAGGTCCTCAACTAGGTATAACTTCGAGGAACCCACTTGTACACTAGGCTTCCTAGCATGATTGCAAGTCTCCTTGTATGCTGCTACTTTCCGTGCCAAAGCCAGGTTTAAGGGATTTGGCAACGGTTCGGCTAACGCTATGTCAAATTCCATTGGCTTGTTTTCTTGCTCTCTCCCTACCATAAGTGGAGTAACACGTACTTCCTTTCTGATGTTCCACCATCCAGAGAATTTGATGAAGTACTCCAACTGTGGAGTGCTGTCTGCAAGCATGAACACCATGACAAATGCAAATAAGGTCCTGCTAATGAAAGAAAGAGCAAACACACGTTGTGGGCACAAGGACAAACTGTAGAAGGCTGGAAACAGTTGTTTATTTCTGAAGATGAGCAGGAGGGAAGCCCGTAGGTGCTTACAAGCATAAGAGACTGTCGCAACAACCAATGACCTCCAGCAGATATGCAAGAATGAGATGGGAACTGAAGAGAAGGGAGTGATCCCTTATATATGTCCCATATGAGCAGGTCAGCCAGCTATAGCAGGCCGACAGCTGTCATGTAGAATAAATATGCTATAAAAAGCCTTTAAAAAAAGGTAGAAAAAACCTAAATAATATCTACTAAATATGCCAATGCAGGGCCTCATAAAAATGACCAATACAAGCATGAAAAGGTACATGTAGACCCTCTGGAGATGATATATTCCAATACCTCCTCTTCAGCGCGCCAGAGGCGCAGTCCAATACCAACACACTGAAGTAACACCTCCAAAGTAGCTCTCGGAAGTGGTTTGGTAAAGAGAACAGCCACATTGTCCTTGGTAGAACAATAGGCCAGCCGAAGAAGTCCGAGCTCGATCCAGTCGCATACAAAATGATAATGCACCTCAATATGTTTGGATCGTCCTCGTATCACAGGATTCTGAGCTAGAGCAATAGCACTCTAAGAATCCGAGAAGATGGTAACCAGGGAAGTGTCGTCACAACACAAATGCTCCAGAATTTGATGAGAAGTGGCTGAGAACACTCATAGCATAGGAGATATCTTGACGGGTGTTGGCAAGGTGAAGCAATGAGCCAACAATCTGTCAATACTCTGTGGAATCCACCAAGGGTGTATCATCCTCCTTGGATAACTTGGCATTGGGATCCATGGGACAAGAGAGGGGTGTACAATCTGACAACCCATAAAGTGAGAGCAGCTGCTTCACATACTTCTTCTGAGAAATAAAGATACAATCATCTCTCTGCCAAACCTCCAGCCCAAGAAAATAATGAAGAAGGCTAAGATCAGTCATCTCAAATGTCTCTAAAAGCTTGGACTGAACCTGTGTGACCAACTCAGTATCAAAAGGATGAGGTCATCAACATACAAAACAATGACACAAATATCCCCATCAGAAAGAAGCACATAGAGGTTGTTGTTTGCGTATGCCCTCTCAAATCTAAGAGATAACAAGAAGGCATCGATCTTCTAATACCAAGCACGGGGTGCCTGTTTGAGACCATAAAGAGCCTTGTTCAGAAGATACACATGGGTGTCTTGTCCCTGAATCACAAAACCAGGAGGCTGCTCAACATAAACTTCCTCCTCTCTAAATCTACATTCAAAAAAGCAGATTTGACATCCATCTGGAACACGGGCCATCTGAAGTGTGCAGGCAGAGCCAAAACAATCTTGGTGGTGGTAAACCTGATTGTAGGAGCAAATGTCTCGTCAAAGTCTTCACCTACCTTTTGAGTATATCCTCGAGCAACAAGGCGGGCTTTGTACTTGTCCAAAGTACCATCTGCATAAAACTTGACTTTGAAAATCCATTTCAAACCAATAACACGACGATGTAAAGGCCGTGGCACCAAAGCCCAAGTGTGATTCCTCTCAATAGAGAACATCTCAACTTCCATGGCTTGCCACCACTGCGGCTGTGAAAGAGCCTCCTCTGCACTCTCAGGCTCATCAATCTCCTAGAGAGAACTCATGAGAGCATAATTCACTGTGTGATGTGATGTGGAAGCCCGAGTTGAATAGCGAGGTCCAAGGGTGGTGGCAGAGATCTGGTTATGGAGCTGTGCATCAATGAGACCAGAATCTCTAAAGAGTTGTTGAACCCACCTAGATAGGACAGCCTTCCTCTCAAAGCGTGAAGAAGAAGATCCAACTGCAGTAGAGGACTCATCTGATGATGCCAGGAGCGGTGATGAAGTAAGCACTGGTGAGGGTAATCCCAGAGTCAAAGCAGGACTCGTAGAGGGACTCAGAGCTGTAGAAGCTGGTGAAAAAGGAACTGGTGGCTATAAAGTAGCAACTGGCACCGGGGTTGCAACAGCAGCAGAGGAGGAGGAGGAGGAGGAGGAGCTGGACATGGAAGAGGTATAAGATCGCTAACATTTGCCGGGAATGGATCATCCAGAAAGTTGAAAGATGCATCAAGTGGAGAGGAGTCGATGCTGACCAAGCTCTCATCAAACCGAGCATCACGGGAAATGATGATGTCATCAACCTCCGGATCCCAGAAGCGGTACCCTTTGGATCTCAGACTATAGCCTGTGAAGATCATCCTTTTTGACCTCGGTGCGAGTGTGGCCCTCTTCTGATCTGGGACATGCACATAAGCAACACAACCGAAAACACGTAGATGAGAAACAGAAGGGAAACAGAAGGCTTGTGTCCTGTAAAAGCCTCCTCCAGAGTCATCCCCTCAACCGCTTTTGTGAGAGAGCGGGTAATGAGATAAACTGAGGTAACCACACCTTCACCCAGCAAGCAGGCGGGAGACCTCCATGATGCAACATAGCACAAGCCATCTCTTTTATGGTCCGGTTCTTCCGTTCCATAACTCCATTCTGCTAAAAAGTTTAAGGAACCATAGTCTGTTGGTGAATGCCCTTCGACGCAAGCAAATCATCAAACGGTACAAACTCACCACTATTATCAATCGGGAGAAATTAAATTGTATCCCTAGACTGATTTTCCACCATCGCAATACAAGTCCTGAAATTGGCAAAAGCATTAAAACATGCCCGGACTTTGCGAGTGAAATCATCCACAAGAAGAAAAAAATATCAAGCCCCTCCAAGAGACTCAACCTCCATAGCTCCTACAAGATCTGCATGTATAAGCTCCAGTCTTCGGCTTGCTCGATGAGTGGCCTCCTCTAGAAATGCATCTCGATGATGCTTGCCCATCATGCAGGATGGGCAGATGTGTGAAAGAGACTTAAGTTGAGGTAGTCCGCTGAAAACCTGCTGCGAATGGAACTTCTGTAAGTCAGCAATGGGTACATGACCAAAGCGAGAATGCCACAGAGAAGCATCTGCCTCAGAAACCAAAGCCATCAAGGGGGAGAAAAGCTGATGAATATGTGAGTCAGTGTGAGCGATTTGGAAAGAAAAGTTGGTGATCTTGTAGAGACCCCCATCATGGACTCCATTTGCAACAACCAAGAGAGTCTTCCTGTCGATCACTTCAATGACCTCATCATCAAAGTACACACCAAGCCCCTTCTGAGAAACTTTGTACACTGAAAACAAATTTTTGGAGATCCGTGGTACATGTAAAACATCATGTAAGGTGGCAGAGGAACCCAAAGAAACATTACCAACACTGGTGACAAGAAGCGAGGAGTTGTCGCCGATACGAATTGAAGAAGAGAGTCTGGTAGTCCTCCAGGATATGGGCCTGATCGGTCATGTGGGTAGAGGCTGTTAGAAGTCATCTCCTATCTATTTTTATACACCAGGGCCTCTGTTGTGGGTGTGCCCGCCCTGTATAGGTGTTTTATCATTTTTCCTCACTCCCCGTATTTTTTTCCCATTTTTTTCCATTTTTTCATGGTGTGGATGGATGCCACATGTTGGCAGGAGCCCATGGTGCTGGCCGACTGCACCTCATGTGCTCTTGGTAGCTGGCCGACTGCCTATGCTACAAACGTGGAGATATTCTATGTTGGCTGACCTATTTTACACAGTCGTGGAGATATTCTGCTCGCCGACTGCTTTATGCAGTCGTGGAGAGCCTCATGCGCTGGCCGACTGCATCCATGGGGCATATAAATAGGCCCCATGCTCCTCACCATTGAATCATTCAGTTTTGTACGGGATCTTGTGTATAGAGAAGAGTTTACACGCCTATCTCTCAATGTTTCTTGTGCTGTCTATTTTCTACACTCTACTTGCTCTTGTGGACCCAAGTTTGGTTATCATTTCTGCTGCATATTTTGACATGGTATCAGAGCCCTAGGCTCTTGATAGGTCTCGGGAGTTTTCTAAGCAAGAGGGGGATAGTTAGTTTGCTGATTGGTGGACTGTTTTGGACTGTTTGGGAAGAGAAGTTGCAAGAGGAAGGCGGGCTAAGGTGCTGGACAGCCACTTGCAGGTTTTAGAGTTTTTTTTCCCACCCACCCACCCTTTTTCAGTTTAATCCCCGCGATGGCAGATTTACTAGAGATGGCTGAGAAGCACGTGAAGATTCCGACTCTCCCCACGTTCCCTGTTGGACCGTCAGTTGGTCGGGAACAATTACGGCATCTGGAAGGTTATGATGGAGTCTGTGCTGGAGTCATATGACCTTGCTGATTTCATCGTCATCGGGGTTCCACGGCCGGAAGCAGAGAAAGGGGAGTTACTCTCGATGAAGAAGGACCGGGAGGCACAGGCACAGGCACAGGCACAGATGTGGGATCGTGTCAACGCCAGGGTCCGGTCATTTATTTTCCTCAACTACAAACCACAAGTAATCAATCACATAAAGCACATGACGCTGGCCAGAGGCATATGGCAGCACTTGGCTTCTCTTTATAACAGGGTATCACCCATAAAGAGGATCTCCTTGGAAGTGCAGATGCGGGTTATGAACCCTGCAAAGTCCTCGACGATGCGGGAACACATTAACAAGTTGCAGGCCCTTCAACAGGAAGTCCTCCAGGTTGGGAAGGAGATATCATCTGAAGACATTGCCATCACTTTGTTGTCCCACTTGCCTGCTCAGTATTCTGCTTTCTACTCCTCGTTGATTACGAGTGACAGGCTCAGCACCATTACCTGGGAGGAGCTTGTGCCAATGGTCTTGGACCAGGAGGAATGTTTCACGAACCCTCCCCACAGCGGCGATTCGGAGGCCTTAACTGGCCAATGGTCGAAAGACCGGAATAACAACAAGGGAAAAGGGAAGGCTTCACCGGAGAAGTCTTCTGAGAAGAAGCCTGACTCAAAACGAGAGAAGCTGAAGGCCGAAAGATCCTGCAATGATTGTGGCAAGAAAGGCCACTATTGGAGAAAGTGTCCTAAGCGACAGGGAAGAGTGCTAATTCCTCAGCCTCAGCTGCAAAGACTCCTGCATTTGTGCACTTAGAGATGATAGACTCTAACGCTTCATCGTCTTCGAGCGAGGAGGCAGTTGGCTTCACCGCGAAGGATACCCGGGAATGGATTCTTGACAATGGTGCTTCCAAGCATATGACTCCATCCCGTGACTTCTTTTTGGATCTGAAACGGCAGTCAGGTCGCATCTTTATTGGCGACAACTCCACTATTCCGATACATAGTGAGGGCCGAATGGAGATTATTCCCGACGACAAGGGAGGCAAGCATGCTTCCCGTGTTCTTTATGTCCCTGCTCTCGGTTTTCATCTTCTGTCAGTGCATGAAGTATTGAAGACTGACTTTCGGGTGGAATTTGAGGAGCATTCAGTTGCTCTACGGGACTGTGAGACTGGCTAGGTTGTTTGGGAAGGCGGTGTGGAGAATGGTATCTACAAGCTCTCTGCACTCTCCTCGTTGACAGGTTCTCAGGTCGGAGATTTGTGGCACTTCCGTTTTGGCCACTTAAATGTGGATGCATTGCGGCGAGCTTTCCGAGACTAGATGGTGGTTGGCTTGCCAGATGTTGGCAGTAGGCAAGGGCGTTGCAGTTCTTGCATACGTGGTAAGCAGCACAGGGAATCCTTTCCGAAGCAGGCTTCCAGGCGGGCTTCGAAACCATTGGAGTTGATTCACACTGATCTGTGTGGACCTTAGCAGACACCATCTTTGGGAGGATCTCTCTACTTTATGCTGCTTCTTGATGATTGTACCAGATTCACGTGGGTCTACTTTCTTTCCCAGAAGGACCAAGCTTTTGCGCGGTTCAAGGATTGGCACGTGATGGCGGAGAAAGAGTCTGGATTTCAGGTAAAGACTCTCAGGGCTGACAAAGGAGGTGAATTCTCCTTCACTGTATTTCTCGGATTTTGTGCAGATCATGGCATCAAAAGGGAACTGGCCAATACAGGATCGCCTTCGGAGAATGGAGTTGTAGAACATAAGAACAGGACTGTGGTGGAGATGGCAAGGACCATGCTGGAGCATCGTGATCTTCCTTGTCCACTTTGGGGAGAGGCTGTGGCAACGGCTGTCCATACCCTTAACCGATCTCCGACGACTTCAATACCTCATATGACTCCATTTGAGGCATACTTTGACAGGAAACCTGATGTCTCGCACTTCCGTGTTTTTGGGAGTGATGCGTATGTACATATTCCAAAGAAGCAGAGGGGGAAGCTTGACTCCAAGTCCCGCAAGCTTGTATTTGTGGGGTATAATTCTCTTTCCAAGGGATACAGATTGTATGATCCAGACAGGAATGAGATTGTTGTCAGCCGGGATGTGGTCTTTGACGAGCATGTTCCAGTATCCACTGTCGAGGAGCCACCGCTTCTTGGAGATCCAAAGGAGTCTGATGATGATTCCCAGACCATTATTCCAGTTGATCAACCGGTTGAGCCCGCAACTGGAGTAGAGCCCCTACGACCACAGGAGGCTCCACGATCCGTTCGAGTACCTAGGTGGTTGTTAGACACCCTTCGGGAGTCAGGTGTCACGAAGTTACCCTCCGAGTGGACCACAGAGGACGGCCCTCGAAGATCACACAGAGTCCGAGATAAAAGCAATACAGCGGAGCTTCTTCAGGTAAACTATGCTCTGATGTCTCGTATTATGCGGGACAAAGAGCCCACTTCCGTCAAGGAAGCCCTTTCACAGGATACTTGGAGGAAAGCTATAACTTGGTTGAACACAATGCTAATCAATACACTTAAATATACTAAGATTTGAAGGACACTTGCTTATATACAAGAAGTAAATTGCTGAATTGACAAGAGACACACAATGAGCCGGAACGGCCGACCCCTCCCTTGAGTAAATTGTATTACTATTGGAGAAAGTCAATACATAGCTTTACGGGCATCCATTTGCCAAATCCTCCATGCCAATGCATATGAAATTCAGCATTTAGAAAACAATGGTATGTCGATGTAGATCACCAAGGAGCTGCCTTGATGCCCGGCCCGACTTCAGTGCCCATATTCTCTACCATTGGCTCTATGTTCTACCAAGCAAGGTAGCAACATCTTCAAGAGCACATAGGACAAGAGAAATACTACACAGGGCAGCTAAACAAGGAGTCCTGCCCTTCTACTGAATAAGTAATGACAACACATTGTCCAATTAGCTTACCAGTCTTCATAGAAGTTGTTGCAAGCGGAAGCCTTCGCGTTGGAAGCTTTAGAAGTGTTGATATCTTCAATTTGCCGCAATCCTTCGCAACAAAAGTCTTCAAGAGGATGAAGGGAACCTTGGGAAAGCTTCCCCTATGGTTCAACTTGAGAAAGGAAGGCTGAAATTAGGATTTTCAGCAAAAAGACCAGAAATTACAGCAAAAATGAGAGCTGTTTTGCTGAATTTCAGTCATTGGGAGTGAGTAGGAGAGTGATTAGCACTTGGAAACACTCTTAGAAGCTTGAAAAACACCCTACAAGTTGGGTATGGCTATGGAGAGCTTGGAAATGGAGAGAAATGGTGGAAAAAACAGAGTTTTCAGCCTCCAAAAATCCTCATGAAGAGAAAACACGAATTTTCTCTTAATAAGTAAGTGAATTGGGATCCAATCAGGTGAGAGGACATGGGGAGATGCCCATTTATGAAGATCGGGTCCTGGACATTGAGTCTTGTCCGCCTCGGGACTTTAGTGTGTGTGAACTTGGAAGTGGTAGTGTGTGTGAACTTGGAAGTGGTCATAATTTATAAGTGACCTTTGGGCGCCCAAACTTTAATGAAGTGGGAACGCACTCACTTATAAATATTGGCTAAGTCCTAAGGGCTATTTGAGCCTAGATTGGGTAATACTTACCACCTGTTCACATGCCACACAACCATGTCAGCAGACAGTTTCACACGCACGGTTCACGGGCGGGCATCCCCTAGCCCGGAACTACACATAGGTCATGCAGGCATGAAAACAGCATGCAATTTCATTTGCAGGCAAGCACATAAAGATGCTATGCAATGCAGCATTGGCATGAGCAATTTCCGTTCATGAAACCATATAAGATCAGGCGTTTCCAGGCAAGTATATGCGATACCAGACCCAGTGGAAAGCCAATCCTCCAGGCGTTTCCGGGCATGTACACAAAGGCACAAGTCCCAACGGAAAGCCAAGTCCTCCAAATATTCCGGGCATGATAACGTCAAGTCCCAGCGGAATATCATATCCAACTATACAGCATGACACGTGTCAATCACATGCATAGGCACATTCCATAAGCCATGGACACCAATCCAATATGTACATAGTGTGAAAGCAAGAATGAACCATTCGGGTGGCCAAATGGTGACATTCCCCCCCGCTTCTAAACAGTTGTCCGCAACTGAAATGCATCCAAATATGCCTGTAGTAACTCCAGGCAATCTCCAAAGAACTCTTCATCTACCCATTTAGCATCAATGGAAAGATAGTTCTTAAACTTCCCAAGGTAACGCCTCACAACCTTGCCTGCAGGCAGCAAGCTTGCGTTCCTTGTGATACACAATCTGCTCTGGCTGCAAGATCTCCTCAAGCTCATCCACTTTTGGTGGATCCTCAATGACCATTTCAGTGGGCTCCGGCCCCACATACTTGCGAAGGAGACTCACATGAAATCCATTGTAATACTTTCCATGGCTGCGTGGGAATAGGCAATGGCTGAAGCAAACCTCGTGCCTTTTGCCTATCAAATTTGACCTTTTGACAGGTGATACATGCACGTACATGTGCCTCTATGTCCTTCCGCATACCTAGCCAAAAGAAATACCGCTCAATCATGTGCGTAGTAGGTATTATGCCTCTATGACCAGCATATGGAGGAGCATGGCACTCATCCAAAACCTTTTTGCCTCATGTCAGACACCACACATAGGCAATTATCTTTCATGAGATAACCCTCTTTGATCACATATGAGGCATGTGCATGACCAGCCATCAAATCAGTCCAAATAGTGGCAAAATCAGCATCCGTATGATACAAATCACGCATGGTAGACAAGTCCCCATGAGAGACAAGTCCCCATGAGAGGCAACCGAGATAGCTGCTACATACGGCTTTCGTGACAATGCATCGGCCACTACATTCTTCTTTCCCGGGGTGTGCAAGATCTGAAAATGAAACATAGAGAGGAAATTGGCCATCCTCATATGCTTCTCTGACAACTTAGTTTGAGTAAGAAAATACCTCAGACTCTGGTGATCTGTCTTCACAGTGAAATCAGTCCCAAGAAGGTAATGTTTCCATATAGTAAGTGCATAAATTACAGCCAAGATCTCTTTCTCATAAATGCCAAGAGATAGCTCTGCATCATGCAATCTATGACTCTCATAAGCCACGGCATGTCCCTCTTGATTAAGGACAGCTCCTATGGAATTTCCAGATGCATCACATTCCACACAAAAAGGCTTTTGTAAATCCGGAACGATCAACACTGGACCATGAGTAGTTGCATCTTTCAATTTGAGGAATGCATCTCTCTCTACATTAGTCCATTTGAACACGGCCTTCTTCTTTGTCAAATCATGCAAAGGAGAAGCAATCCATGCAAAGTGCCGAATGAACCTGCGGTAGTAAGAGCATAATCGAAGAAAACTACGGATCTCATGGACCGAACTCAATTCGTGCCAATTCCGAATTGCATCAATCTTTACAGGATCCATCCGCACTCCATCTTTGGACACAATATGCCCAAGATAATGTATCTCTGACAAGAAGAACTCACTCTTCTTTGCATTTATAAAGAGTTTATGCTTATGGAGCTCTTCAAAAACAATAGCCAAATGAGCTTTATGCTCTTCTTCGGTCTTCGAGAAGACTAGGATGTCATCAAAGAAGACACCTGTAAATTTCCTGTACCCACGGAATATGCAATCCATCATTCTATTGAATGTAGCCGGGGCATTTGTAAGACCAAAAGGCATAACAAGATACTCATAAAGCCCAAATGCTGTCTTGAAAGCAGTTTTGTGTACATCCTGAGGCACTACACGCACTTGATGATATCCACTCTTGAGATCAATTCGGCTAAAGCATGCCGATCCATCCAACTTGTCAAGGATGTCGTCTATGCGTGGAATCGGAAACCGATTCTTGATGGTAAGCTTATTCAAAGCTCTATAATCCACACACATACGAAAGGATCCATCTTTCTTTTGAACTAAGAGGACGGGTGAACAATATGGGGAAGAGCTTGGCTGAACCAAACCCTTCTCAAGAAGCTCATTTACTTGCTTCATAATCTCCTCTTTTTGGGATGCACTTACACGATAGGCTGGCCTATTAGGTGGTGAGCTACCCGGCACAAGATCAATGCGATGATCTTCCGGTCGTACAGGTGGTAACTCATTTGGTAACTCATCAGCAAAACAATCATTGTGCTCTTGCAAAAATTTCAGCCTATCATTACAAAGAGTGTTTACATGTACATCATTTTCCTCAACAGGATCTCGTACAAAAATCAAGTACGCAAAAATACTCTTTTTCATTACTTTCTTAATTTGTACATGAGATACAAGGGGAATGGTATCACCCTCTTCACCAGCATCAATTACATGTTCTCGGCCTTTATGCATGAAGGTGATCCTATTAGTCTTGTAAGCCTTGCACGGATCAATACGTGTATGCCAAGGCTTTCCAATTCATCACAGCCATTCAAAGGCGCCACAAGAAAATCCTCATGATCTACATAGCCTTGAATGTGTATACGCAACTTGCCAAAAATAGGCATGACCTGCACTTCTCTACCAACAAAGGCAGCCCCTGCTTCAATTTGAGGACCCATGTCCTCCACTTCAATACCCAAAGCAGCTGCCATCTAAGTGGATATGAAATTTTCAGATGCACAATCATCAAACATGAACAAAGCGGGCTGATCCTTGAGTTGTCCCCAAGCTTTGCATACAACCCTATCTTTGCTATCATGTGAAGTGTTGCCCTGCACATCCGGAACCATATGCACATTAGGCTTCGGTACATTAGCATTTTCAGCTTTGTTCTTCTTATTTGGGCATGCTCTTGCCATGTGCTCACTACTGCCACAAGTAAAGCATTTGCCTTCACGCATATATTGCTCCTCCTTCTCAGCACTAAGACCAAAGTTTGCCGGCTTATAAGGACGCTTTTTAGCAAACTTATTTTCAGCTTTTAGGTAACTGTCCATCATTTTGCAGGTTTTGGACAGCCCTCTCTTTGCCTTGAAATGAGGGTTTAGCCTTATTGGATAGACTCAATTTGAGTTTCAATTGCTCGGTGGCGGTGGCGGCTGCGATTAATTGGTGTAAGGTATGACCAGGATACATTTGTAATCCCGCTTTGTACACGGGTTGCAATCCCGATTGAAACCTTCTCTTCCTTTCTGCCTCGGTGACATGCATAAATGGAGACACCTCTAAGAGCACTTTCCAAAACTTTTGTACATATGCATTTACCGATTCCCCCTCATTTTGCTTTACCCAATCCCACTTCATTGTTATCTCATTCAATGCATTGGGAGGCAAGAATTGAGCATAGAACCTCTCCTTGAACTCTTCCCATGATCTAACGGAATTCGGTGAGAGCTTCTCCGTGAGCCACCAATGGGCAGCAGTGCCTTTCATGAACATGCTTACATGCCGGATCATGGATTTCTGAGTGAAATCCTCATCACTGAAAGCAATATCAAACTAGGCAATAAAAGCAAGTGCCTTTGATGCATCATATTCCCCATGATGTGTGTCAAACTTCACAGATTTGTCTCCGGCTTTGAAGTCACGAGACTTTGATGCATGTGTGTGCATCTCAACATGTTTTCCCCCATGTTTGTCCATTGGGACAGCCCCTGTGATTGGCATCATTTTAGGACCAAAAGGTGATGCATAAGGCATAGATACATGTGCCCTGTAAGCATGAGGCATGGCTGGCCCCTCAACATGCATTGATACATTTTCAGCCATAACTTCTCCCTCACGAGCACACTCGAAGGCATGAGTGGCATGAGAGATACGCGGAATACCTGCACCAACAGAAAATTGCAGCCCATGTTGCATGTGTTGTGCATGCACATTTTCAGCTGGCAATGGCATTTGACATACATTTTGACCACTGCCATAAACATTGTATCCTTCACAGGCTACATGAGGTATTCCTGCATGGCGTGAAGTCACTGATTGTTCCTCTCCCATCGCATGGAGATTCATCCTCTTAGACATAAGTTCTTGTTTGGGCACTTGTCGAGATTCCAAGACATGTGGGATGGTTGCCTTTTCTGCATAGGCATTCTCGGTACGAGCCAAGTATGCACGTGCTGCATCCCTCGGTTGCATGTGCAACTCTTGAGCAATCATTGCCATTGCATGATCCATATAAGATTCAGCTTTCTTGGCGTTCAAACGGTCATGTACCAATGGATCCTCGCGGCGATAGAGATTCAATTCTTCTTGTTGTGCATGGAGAAGAGCTTGCATACGAGTAAGTTCAATCCTCAAGACTATGGACTCTTCTTCTTGCATCTTCTCTTTGCCACGGGACGGCTGTCCCACATATTCATGTTCCCTATTGTGCACCACATGAGTTTGCTCATCCTGTAAAGCATTGGAGGCATGCATTTCTTTGTCTCTGCCTCTTGTATTAGCATCTCCAACATTCATTGTATGGCTGTCCATAATGTTCTAAGTGTAGAGATAGCTAGTGTTCACGGTGATCGTCTCTCACGATAGAAGTGAAAGAGAACCGTATGCTCTGATACCAATGTAACTTGGTTGAACACAATGCTAATCAATACACTTAAATACAGTAAGATTTGAAGGACACTGGCTCATATACAAGAAGTAAATTGCTAAATTGAAAAGAGACACACGATGAGCCGGAACGGCCGACCCCTCCATTGAGTAAATTGTATTACTATTGGAGAAATTCAATACATAGCTTCACGGGCATCCATTGCCAAATCCTCCATGCCAATGCATATGAAATTCAGCATTTAGAAAACAATGGTATGTCGATGTTGTGATATGCAGCGGAAGTCTTTGTATTGGTTGATCCTGTCACACAATATGCTCACACCGTCTTCTGTATCCTGAGTGTCGTGAGTTTAGCAATCCATTTCATTTACTTCAAACTTTAAAGAGTTGAGAGAGAGATATGAACACTGTACACCAGATTGGGTCCCGAATTACCCACTGAAGGACCCCCTATCCCGATAACGAGATAGTATTTGCTTTATTACTTTAGAGAGAATGACTTTGGACTGTAGATAAGCCAAACGCAAGATCTCGGAGGATCGGAGTATGGCTGATCTGTACACTGCTGTAGAAACACCTCGATGACTTGATCTCGAGCCTATGCACTCCTCCCAAGGGCATGAGGAAGGGCTGCACACCTGAGGCTCAAAGAAGAAGAAGGTGGACTGTTCTACACACTGTTAGAATGCTGAAAACACATATGAATGCTGAGTTACCTTCACCAGATGACTGCTGAATGTGTTGATGATGCACAGAATGCTGGACACTGATGCAAACAACTGTTTCAAGGCTGGAAACTGCTGTAAACTGTTGCTTCAAGGCTGGATTCTGCTGTGGACAGAAACGCAGGTGTCTGGAGAGGGCTGTGGGCTGAAACGCATGAGCAACAGATGACTGTAGTGCTGCTGCTGTACGGCTGGAGCAAAACGCAGGTAGACTGCTGTACGGCTGCACCAAAACGCAGGTCTGAAGGCTGATTTGCTGGCGTTAACTATGATGGACTGTGGGCTGAATCTGGGGGACTGTAAGGGACTGAATCAGGGCTGCTTTTGTGCTGAAAACAAGCTGATTAGAGGCTGATAGCAGGCGCCTAGGGCTGGACTGAAGCTATGGTTCTCAAGGGCTGGAGAAGAAAGCTTATGGGCACTAGGGCTGGATTAGTCTTGGGCTGAAAGCAAGAGAGAGGAGAGCTCTTAGCACAATGAAGACTGAATGAGCAAAAGAGGCTCTAGGCAAGCCTATTTATACTAACTGGAGGTTGGTCATTTAATAAACTTAATATTTATAAATGCCCAATAATGCAAATAATGATAAATAAATACTAATAAATATGGGAAAAATACCAGATAAATCCCAGTAAATTCCCTAAGGCTTTGGGGATGTTCTAAATGATGCACAGGCATATGTATGCATATTATGCAAGATGCAGAGTGCTTTCTGATGCAAACCCTAAGGCTTCTACTGACTCTACATGCATGAATGATTCTCTCCAAGTGGGTTAAGGGACTTGACTGACTGACTGACCCACTAAGGCTCAGGAATGACCTACGTAGCTCGTGCCTGACTTATCCTGGACTGAGGATGTACAATGGGGTCACGGCGTACGACAAATATCATCCTACTGGGTTCTAAAACTGTACAAATGTTGCACTTCTGATGATGAGCCATCTTGTCACCATGCACTGAGTGCAGAGTGCATGTGACATTCCCTCCTGATTAGCTTGGCGGCAGGTTCATGGCTTCCAAGTAGTCCGCCAATAACTGGGGGTACTCCTGGAAGAACTCCTCGTCGAGCCATACGGCTTCGTGGGTGCCTCGATCTCGGAACTTCGTATAGAACTGACGAATCCGTCGACCGGAACCATGCTTCCATCGATGAAGAAGGATCTGCTCAGGCTCAATAACTTCTGCCTCGTCTACCACGTCTGGCTGCTGTTCATCTGAAACATCAAACACTTCTGGACCAACATATGGTTTTAGCCAAGAAACATGGAAAACATCATGCATTGTCCAACTGGCAGGCAACTTTAACTTCATTGAGACATCACTTATCTTCTTAACTATTGGAAAAGGGCCAAAACTACGGAATGAAAGCTTGGGACAACGTTTGCCCACTTGTTTCAATCTCTGCTTCATGATACGCAAATAGACCCAATCCCCTTCCTTGAAGTGGACATCTCGTCTAGATTTATTTGCCTGTCTGCTATATGCTTCCTGAGCTTTGGTCAAGTGGTCTTTAACTGACTCAATGATCTCGGAAAATGCTTCCGTGGTTTTATTAGCCTCTAAAGATGGAGACACCATTCTCGTCAAAAGAGAAGAAAAACGGCGACCAAAGGCTGCTTCATATGGAGTCCGTCCGACACTGGATGAATGCGTGTCGTTCAAGATAGCTTGGACCAACGGAAGATAGTGCTCCCATTTGGACTGCTGGTCATGACAATATGACTTGAGGACATCAAAGGCCAACTGATTATAAATTTCTGTCTGGCCATCTGTCTGGGGATGGAATGCACTAGACAACTGCAACTTAGTTCCAAAGTTTTCAAATAATGCCCTCCAGAAATGCGAGGTAAACTTGGAATCTCTGTCTGATGTTATGGTGCTAGGCAAACCACAAATTGGATACCAATGCTTGAGAAACAGACGTGCTACGTCCTCGGCTGTGGCCGTATGCTTGCATGGGATGAGCATGCAGAACTTACTGAAGCGATCCACAATGGTAAAACACTGAGTGTTACGGGATCCAGTGGATGCTGGTAGAGGCCCTACAAAGTCCATAGATATGTCGATGAAAGGTCCGTCGGGGATAGGCAAAGGTTGAAGTAAACCTGCCTTCTTTGTATGGGGAACCTTGACTTTTTGACAAATCTTACAGGCTTGTACATGTGCATAGACATCACGCCTCATCTTTGGCCAATAAAAGGACCGTTCTAATTTCTCGAGGGTACTGTTGATACCCCTATGTCCTCCAACTAAGGAGTCATGGGCATCGTGGAGAAGAGCGGAACGCTTTTCCCGAGTAACACAGAGACGGTTCTTGTAGAACAACCAACCGTTCTGTACTGAATAGTGGCCAGGCTCAGAAGTGAGGGCCAAACTATACTGAGTACCAAACTCAGGGGAGTCGACATATTGGTCTTTCATACTATCCAAGTCCTTCCCCGTGATTTCGAGAATGGTAGCTTCTTGGACTGCCTGAATGCTGGACTTTCGACTGAGAGCATCTGCTACTGGGTTATGCTTACCAGGGATGTATTCAATCATACCTCCAAACTGTTGGAAGATTTGACTCCACCTGGCCTGTCGATCACTCCACTGGGCACTTGGCATAGTCTGAAGCCACTTAAGTGCTTGGTGGTCTGTTTTCACTGTGAAAGCCTGTCCATAAAGAAAAGGCTTCCAATGTTTGAGCGCTGTGATCACACCTAAAAGCTCTTTGTCATATACCGAATAATTCTTTTCGGCGACATCCAACTTTCTGCTGTAATATGCCACGGGTCTATTGTCCTGCTGGAGGACTGCACCTATGGCTACATTGCTGGCATCGGTGATGACCTCGAAAGGTTCGTCCCATGATGCTAACTTTAATACAGGTGCTTCTGAGGCAGCTTTCTGGAGTGCACGGAATGCATCAAGTGCCTTACCTGTAACTGAGACTTTCTGCTTGCGAGTCTTCACCCCCTTGAGCAAGTCGGTAAGAGGTGCTGCAAGGTTGGAAAACTGATGGACATGGGTACTATAGGCCTGACAAAGACCTACGAATGAACGGATTTCTTGGGCGGTCTTAGGAATATCCCAATCTAAGATCTCTTGAACCTTTGAGGGGTCCAGTCTAATCCCATCGGAACCAATGATGTAGCCCAAATACTGAACTTCCTTAACACCAAAGATAGACTTTTTGGCATTTATGTAGAGCTGATTATCTCGCAAAAGTTGCAAGACTTTCTCCACATCTTTCTCATGCTGCTCCGCAGTGGCTGAGAAGACTAGTATGTCATCAAGGAATATGAAAACACACTTCCCAATGTGGACTGCGAAAATCCTCGACATCATCTTATTGAACGTTGCGGGTGCATTTGTAAGCCCAAAAGGCATGACTACGAACTCGTAGTGACCACGCTCTGTCCTGAAAGCTGTTTTTGGAATGTCAGCTTCAAAAATGCGGACCTGATGGTAACCACTCTTGAGATCGATCTTAGTGAAAAACTTAGCACCGTCTAAACGCTCCAAAATGTACTCTATCCTGGGCATAGGAAACTTGTTCTTGATAGTGAGTTTGTTTAATGCCCTGTAGTCTACACAAAGGCGTGCAGACTTGTCCTTCTTTTGGACAAATAGGATAGGTGCAGCAAAAGGGGAGGAAGAAGGCCGAATGAATCCGGCTCGGAGAAGCTCAGATAACTGCTTTTCCAACTCGCCCTCTAAAGTCTTGGAAAGACGATAGGGAAACCTGCTAGGAGGATCTGATCCAGGGACCAAATCAATGTGATGGTCCTCAAGGCGAGAGGGTGGGAGACTGGGTGGGAGATCGTCCCTAAGCATAATGTCCTGGTGTCTCGATAGGAGGTCTGCTAACTGAGGGACTGAAGATGTAATGGATGCTACTAATGAGGGAGGGTCTGCTTGAGCACGAACATAAAGGAGTGCTCCTTCTGCTCCCTTGCGGATAGCTCGTCTGGCCTGGAGATGCGAAATCAATGAAATGCCAAGAATGCTTCTATCCCCCCGAATCATGACAGGCTCAGGAAAACCTTTACAAATAGTAAAAGTGTCCTGCCCCCAATTGGGAATAGGCTCATACTGACGGAACCACTGAATTCCTAAGATCATGTCACACCCTAATAGAGGGGAGACGATGAAATCTCGTTGAAATGAGGCCTTCTGAACTTCAAAGGCAAACTGCTGTGCCTTCTGGGAAATGTGGGTGCGAAGACCAGGTGTAAACCCGTCCACATCCAGATGATATGGGACTAATGTGCAGTTCAATTTATTAGCCAACTGGGGAGAGATGGCGTCTTCAGAACTACCCATATCGAAAAGGACTACAAACTGTCGGCCCTGGGCAGAGCCATAAGCTCGGATAAGGCTCTTCTGAGCAGCATCGCTCTCACCCTCCTGCTTAGCATCAAATACCACGGATGGTATAGGATGCATGAAAGGTAAAAGTTGAACTGCATTTGAGGTAGTAGGCGGGGCTGGAGGAGCTGGGGAGGCTGTGGCAACTGTGGCAGAAGGGGCTTTGGCAGCTTGTGCCGCTTGCCATTTGTGGCAATCCTTCTTACCATGCCCTATAATATGACAGAAAAAACATCTATTTTCTGACTGGTACTTCTTTTGCTCCTCTGGAGGAAGATAACCTCCAGTAATGCCTGCTTTAGCCTTTTCATCAGGGGTTTTCTTAGGTTCTTTATCCTTCTTACCCCCTGAACTGGAGCTATTACTGCTGTCCTTCTTAGCATCTTTAGAAGATGCGTTACCTTTCCCTGACTGTGCAGCTGATTGCTGCTGCTGGGGTTTGGTACTGGACTGAGATGTCTGCTTGGGCTTGCCCCCGTTGAGCTTCATTTCTTCGTTCTGAGCGAGAGTCAGAGCCCGGTCATATGTACTTGGTTCAAAGTTAGGAACTGTGAACCGAATGTTGGAGTCCAATCCACGAATGAATTGCTTCTTGGCCTGCTCAGATAACCCTAACTGCTCTGCTAAAGTAATAACCTTACCGGAAAACTGAAGCACTGGGGAACCGTTCTGTCTGAGTCCATAGAACTCGTCTTTCAGACCGGTCATGTACTGGGGCGGGAGAAATCTGGTCTTCAGGTCATGGACAAAGATGTCCCAGTCAAAGGCTGTGACACCTGTGGCCTGGTCAGTATGAATACTAGACCAATGCTGCCACCAAGTGACTGCCTCACCAGTGAGATGGGGAGCCGCTAAGTGGACTTTGTCTTGTGGGTCTGTGATCCTAGCTAATGGAAAATGAGCATTAAATTGATGAACAAATTGATTAACTGAAGAATGATCACACTTACCATCATACTTGCTGAAATTCGGTTGACTGCGAATGATGGTGGTTGCTGCTGCAGGCTGCTGGCTGGTGACACCTATGACTGGGGAGACTGAGGAGAGCTGCTGATACCTCAAGTGTATGGCCTCCTTTTCCCGTTGGTGTTCGAGTAGCATACGTTCTCGATCAAGCTCACGTTGGTGTTCCCGAGCGGCGAGTTCAGCCTGACGCCGGTCTTCGTCGATCCTGCGTTGGGCTTCCTCATAGTCCCGTCTCTCTTCTCCTTCGGGCCTCGTCCTCTCTCCTTTGTTGTTCCATCTGAAAGAAGAGGGAGATGTAGTCGGGTGCTGCTGGAGGTGTAGAAGGACGTGCTGCTGCTGCCTCCAAGAGTTGGAGACGCTCCATGAGTAGCTGGTTCTGAGCTCTTAGAAGAGCTATGGTGTCTGCTGTAGGCGGAAGAGCAAGGTCTCCTTCGGGGGAGACGTCTTCCGGCTGATGAGTACTCTCTCGTGTAGACATGATGCTGAAGTCGGTGGTCGTGCCGGAACGCAATCTAACCATCCGAGGATGCCCCCACGCTAGGATACGGTGTGTGTGGACTATCTGAATCTGATACCAATGTGATATGCAGCGGAAGTCTTTGTATTGGTTGATCCTGTCACACAATATGCTCACACCGTCTTCTGTATCCTGAGTGTCGTGAGTTTAGCAATCCATTTCATTTACTTCAAACTTTAAAGAGTTGAGAGAGAGATATGAACACTGTACACCAGATTGGGTCCCGAATTACCCACTGAAGGGCCCCCTATCCCGATAACGAGATAGTATTTGCTTTATTACTTTAGAGAGAATGACTTTGGACTGTAGATAATCCAAACGCAAGATCTCGGAGGATTGGAGTATGGCTGATCTGTACACTGCTGTAGAAACACCTCGATGACTTGATCTCGAGCCTATGCACTCCTCCCAAGGGCATGAGGAAGGGCTGCACACCTGAGGCTCAAAGAAGAAGAAGGTGGACTGTTCTACACACTGTTAGAATGCTGAAAACACATATGAATGCTGAGTTACCTTCACTAGATGACTGCTGAATGTGTTGATGATGCACAGAATGCTGGACACTGATGCAAACAACTGTTTCAAGGCTGGAAACTGCTGTAAACTGTTGCTTCAAGGCTGGATTCTGCTGTGGACAGAAACGCAGGTGTCTGGAGAGGGCTGTGGGCTGAAACGCATGAGCAACAGATGACTGTAGTGCTGCTGCTGTACGGCTGGAGCAAAACGCAGGTAGACTGCTGTACGGCTGCACCAAAACGCAGGTCTGAAGGCTGATTTGCTGGCGTTAACTATGATGGACTGTGGGCTGAATCTGGGGGACTGTAAGGGACTGAATCAGGGCTGCTTTTGTGCTGAAAACAAGCTGATTAGAGGCTGATAGCAGGCGCCTAGGGCTGGACTGAAGCTATGGTTCTCAAGGGCTGGAGAAGAAAGCTTATGGGCACTAGGGCTGGATTAGTCTTGGGCTGAAAGCAAGAGAGAGGAGAGCTCTTAGCACAATGAAGACTGAATGAGCAAAAGAGGCTCTAGGCAAGCCTATTTATACTAACTGGAGGTTGGTCATTTAATAAACTTAATATTTATAAATGCCCAATAATGCAAATAATGATAAATAAATACTAATAAATATGGGAAAAATACCAGATAAATCCCAGTAAATTCCCTAAGGCTTTGGGGATGTTCTAAATGATGCACAGGCATATGTATGCATATTATGCAAGATGCAGAGTGCTTTCTGATGCAAACCCTAAGGCTTCTACTGACTCTACATGCATGAATGATTCTCTCCAAGTGGGTTAAGGGACTTGACTGACTGACTGACCCACTAAGGCTCAGGAATGACCTACGTAGCTCGTGCCTGACTTATCCTGGACTGAGGATGTACAATGGGGTCACGGCGTACGACAAATATCATCCTACTGGGTTCTAAAACTGTACAAATGTTGCACTTCTGATGATGAGCCATCTTGTCACCATGCACTGAGTGCAGAGTGCATGTGACAGATGTAGATCACCAAGGAGCTGCCTTGATGCCCGGCCCGACTTCAGTGCCCATATTCTCTACCATTGGCTCTATGTTCTACCAAGCAAGGTAGCAACATCTTCAAGAGCACATAGGACAAGAGAAATACTACACAGGGTGGCTAAGCAAGGAGTCCTGCCCTTCTACAAAATAAGTAATGACAACACATTGTCCAATTAACTTACCAGTCTTCATAGAAGTTGTTGCAAGCGGAAGCCTTTGCGTTGGAAGCTTTAGAAGTGTTGATATCTTCGATTTGCCGCAATCCTTCGCAACAAAAGTCTTCAAGAGGATGAAGGGAACCTTGGGAAAGCTTCCCCTATGGTTCAACTTGAGAAAGGAAGGCTGAAATTAGGGTTTTCAGCAAAAAGACCAGAAATTACAGCAAAAATGAGAGCTGTTTTGCTGAATTTCAGTCATTGGGGAGTGAGTAGGAGAGTGATTAGCACTTGGAAACACTCTTAGAAGCTTGGAAAACACCCTAGCAAGTTGGGTATGGCTATGGAGAGCTTGGAAATGGAGAGAAATGGTGAAAAAAACAGAGTTTTCAGCCTCCAAAAATCCTCATGAAGAGAAAACACGAATTTTCTCTTAATAAGTAAGTTAATTGGGGTCCACTCAGGTGAGAGGACATGGGGAGATGCCCATTTATGAGTAAAAAGGAAGATCAGGTCCTGGACATTGAGTCTTGTCCGTCTCGCGACTTCAGTGAGTGTGAACTTGGAAGTGGTCATAATTTATAAGTGACCTTTGGGCGCCCAAACTTTAATGAAGTGGGAACGCACTCACTTATAAATATAAGTCCTAAGGGCTATTTGAACCCAGATTGGGTAATACTTACCACCTGTTCACATGCCACGCAACCATGTCAGCAGATAGTTTCACACGCACGGTTCACGGGCGGGCGTCCCCTAGCCCAGAACTACACATAGGTCATGCAGGCATGAAAACAGCATGCAATTTCATTTGCAGGCAAGCACATAAAGATGCTATGCAATGCAGCATTGGCATGAGCAATTTTCGTTCATGAAACCATATAAGATCAGGCGTTTCCAAGCAAGTATATGTGATACCAGACCCAGTGGAAAGCCAATCCTCCAGGCGTTTCCGGGCATGTACACAAAGGCACAAGTCCCAGCGGAAAGCCAAGTCCTCCAGATATTCCGGGCATGATAGCGTCAAGTCCCAGCGGAATATCATATCCAACTATACAGCATGACACGTGTCAATCACATGCATAGGCACATTCCATAAGCCATGGACACCAATCCAATATGTACATAGTGTGAAAGCAAGAATGAACCATTCGGGTGGCCAAATGGTGACAAAAGCCATGCAAGTGGAACTTGATGCCATCGAGAAGAACACATGGGAGTTGGTACCGAGGCCGTCGAAACCGTCGGTCATTGGTGTCAAATGGGTCTTTAAGACCAAATATGTGTCTGATGGGTCGGTGGACAAACACAAAGCCAGACTTGTGGCTAAAGGTTATGCTCAGCGGCCAGGCATCGACTACGAGGATACCTTTGCACCAACAGCACGGATGTCCACGATTCGGACCGTTCTTTCCCTTGCTTCTTCTCAGAGGTGGCCCGTGTATCAAATGGATGTAAAATCTGCGTTCCTTGATGGTGCTAGGCTTTGATACCACTGTAATATGCGGAAGCTTCGGAGAAGAATCGGTAACTTCAAAACTCAGAAATCAGCACTCTTTTCGCGACGGAAATTAACGCACAAACTGAAAGGAGATGTGCAGAAAATAGAGAGAGAAGGATGGAGAGGACACAGTATTGGGTCCCAATTACCCTCTGTAGGGCCCCCACCACGGATGGTGTATTTGCTTTATTAGAATGATGTAAATCTGAAAACAAATACAGAATTCTTGACCTTTCTTGGCTGGGAAATCCCTGCCCTTGACCTTCAGAAGTCCACCCCTTTGCTTAGCAATCTCCTTGGCTTGTCTAGCCCTTGATTGGCTTGAGCTCTTGGTGAATACTGAGATAAATGATGGGATTGTGGACCTCTCCTGTTTATACTACCCTACAGCAGCAGTCGGCCAGTATAAGAGCAGGCGGCCAGCAGACATCCCACGACTGAGTAAATTCAGCATTAAATGCTCAAAAAAATCCTAATAAATGCTGCGTATTTTCCCTAGCAAGCTGGGGAGGTAGGCGCTTGCTTCTAGAAGGCTGGGCATAGCCTTTGCCCACAATCCATGGGCTGGGCAGCCTGTATGGGCTGCCCCATACTTGCCCTACAGCCCTATGAAGGCTGTAACCTCCTGAAAATAGCCTTATTCTTGCCTTAGGACTGTCCTACAGCCCTTCCATGGCTGGTGGGTCCAGCCTGGGCCTTCCTGGCCCTCATGGGGGTGGTTCTACACCATTCCCATGCCCACACTCAGATCCGGGGTAGCCCTATGGGCTGGCCCCTTGTCCTGACCACTATCTACTCAGTGATCTGGCATCCGGTACCATACCAGATACACAGAACCACTGACATCATTCTAGAGGGAGACTCAAAGCGCGGACTGGCACTGTTTCATGTGCAGGACAGTGCACACCTACCTTGGACTCAAAGGATGAGGTCATCAAACGGTACAAACCTGCCACCGTTATCAATTTGGAGAAAAGAAACTGTATCCCCAAACTGATACCACCATCGCGATCCAAGTCCTGAAACTCGCAAAAGCATCCGACTTGCGAGCAAGAAAACATACCCAAACTTTGCGAGTGAAATCATCCACAAGAAGAAGAAAATATCGAGCCCCTCCAAGAGACTCAACCTCCAGCATGTATAAGCTCCAATCTTCGGGTTGCTCGATGAGTGGCCTCCTCTGTAAATGCATCTCAATGATGCTTGCCCATCATGCAGGATGAACAAATATGTGAAAGAGACCTGGGCTGAGGTGACCGACAACTTTTGTAAGTAAGGCAGCAATGAGTACATGACCAAGGCAAGAATGCCACAGAGAAGTATCTGCCTCAGAAACCAAAACCATCAAGGGGAAGAAAAGCTGATGAATATGTGGGTCAATGAGAGGGATCTGCGAAGAAAAATTGGTGATCTTGTCGAGACCCCCATCATGGACTCTATTGGCAACAACTGAGAGAGTCTTCCTGTCAATCAGTTCAATGACCTCATCATCAAAGTACACACCAAGTCCCTTCTGAGAAGCTTTGTACACTGAAAACAGATTTTTGGAAATCCGTGGGACATGTAAAACATCATGTAAGGTGGCAGAGGAGCCCAAAGAAACATTACCAACACCAGTGACAACAAGCAAGGAGTTGTCGCCGATATGAATTGAAGAAGAGAGAGTCTGATAGTCCTCCAAGATATGGGCTTGACTGGTCATGTGGGTAGAAGCACGACTATCACCAACCGATTCCACCACTTCAGGTGTGTCACCGACCTCTCTTGGAGAAGTTATCTCTATGATCACGAGGACTGAATCCTGTGAAGAAGTGGATGAATCTGTGACTGCCATGTATGCAACTTTGGCAGATCCCAACCACATTCATTGCTTTTGTCCTTGGACTCCTTTGAATCATGTTTACCCTTGCCTTTGCCTTTGTTTTTGTTATTCTCGTTGGAGATTTCCTTTCCGCCTTTGCCTTTTCCCTTGTCAGAGGCAACAAAACCAGACTCCGACTTGCCTTTTCCGCGAAGCATGCACTTGTTGTGGAGATAACTCACAACTTTCTCAAAAGGGGAAAGACGAAAGAATCAAAGGAAGCAGGCAATTTACCAAGAAGTTTAAGGATAGAATTGTTGATTGTGGTCCCGTACTCCTCAAGCTACAACTTGATATGGGTGAACTCTCCAATCTTCTCAACCATTTTATCGGACACATTGATTGTGAGCTTCTCCAGTTTGGCAATCTTCACTGTTGAAACTCTCCCATACCTCCTCTGGATCTCCGTCCACATCTGATGAACATTACTCCGAATCTGATGAGCATTACTCCGAGTAGAGATGAATCGTGCCTGTATAGACGGAATCATGCAATGGATGATGATAAGACAGGCCCAAGCATCCAATATGCTTCTCAAAGCAAGGTCCACCAAGTGAGGTGTGGAAATGGACATCCACACACTGGCTCCTTCTAGCAATAACTAAGTGTAGAAAGACCAAGTCTAATAGTTGGTTGTTGTAAGCTTCATGGAGTCACTGACTTGGGGAGGATTGTAGGATGGTATATGGGTAGGGGTGGGAGCAAGACCTGGATGAGAGAAACTCACGGAAGAAAGAGGAACCACCTGGGGAGCGGGTGCAGGGGATCCAAGCTGTGATGGTGCTGGAGTACCAACTGGAGAAAGAGCAGCAGTAGAGAAATCTCCTAAAGCCATGTCCTCTAACAAGAAACCTTCTCTGAATCAAGGGGGCTGTTAAAAAAACAGCAAATAGCCTCCTCTTAAGTTGTGCACAACAAGAGGAGAGAAAAAAGAAAGGGAGGGAAGAGAGTGGGAAAAGAGAAATAGAGAAAGCAAATCTCTCAAAAACCCTTTCCTCGGCACCTAGTAGAGAGCTTCAGCCTCCAACAGCAAAAAAAAACGCAACAGTTCCAGAGTACAGATCTAGAAAATGCAACAAAGTTGATGAAGCCTCTGCTCCAATCAGAAAAACTCGCCTGTAGATCAGCGTTTGGCTCTGATACCATGAAAGAAAGAACAAACACAAGTTGTAGGCAAAAGCACAAACTGTAGAAGGCTGGGAACAACTGATTATTGCTGAAAATTAGCATGAGGGAAGCCTGTAGGTGCTTACAAGCATAAGCGACTGTTGCTACAGCCAATGACTTCCAGCAGATATGCAAGAATGAGATGGAAAATGAGGGGAAAGGTGTGCTCCCTTATATATCCCTCATATGAGCTGGTCAGCCACCTGTAGAGCAGGCCGACAACTGTCATGTATAATAAATATGCTATAAAAAGCCTTAAAAATGGTAGAAAAAACCTAAATAATATCTGCTAAATATGCCAATGCAGGGCCTCATAAAAATGACCAGTACAAGCATGAAAAGATACATGTAGACCCTCTGGAGATGATATATATTCCAACATATTCCACCTATGGGGTACTAACGCCTATTAAACAACCTTGCAATATCTTCAGCAATAACGTTAGCCTGGCAAGGAATAAGCATAACTAACATGCTAAAACGATCAACAATCGTCAAACATTGCGTATTACGCTTACCCACATTGGTTATAAACAGCCCAAGAATGCCCTCATTAAAAAGGCCCAAAAAGGTTTTTCTGACCAGGTCGACCAAGATGGCCGACTGGGCTAGCCAACCTAGTCGGGTGTCACCATTTGGCCACCCAATTGGTCCACCCGTGCTTTCTTATCATGTATGTACATTGGACTGGTGTCCATGGCAGTTGTTTATGCCGGGGATTGATGCCACTCATGTGATACTGTAGACTTGGCTTTCCGTTGGGACTTGTGCCTCCGTGTACATGCCCGAAAATGCTTGGTGGATTGGTGTTCCATTGTGCCTCCGTGTACATGCCCGAAAATGCTTGGTGGATTGGTGTTCCATTGGGTCTGGTACCTCGTGTACTTGCCTGGAGCACGTCTATTTTGGTATAGTCTCATGAACGGGGATTGTCCATACCAATGCTGCATTGCATAGCATCTTTATGTGCTTGCTTGCAATTGAAATTGCATGCTGTTTTCATGCTTGCTTGACCAATGTGTAGTTCCGGGTAAGGGGACGCCCGCCGCAAACCATGCCTGTGAAACTGTTGTCTGCTGACATGGTTATGTGGCATGTGACAGGTGGTAAGTATTGGTCATAAAATTTGCCTTAGGAGTTAGCACAAATTTATAAGTGAGTGTGTACACACTTCATTAAGTTTTGGGCGACCAAAACTCACTTATAAATTATGACCAGCCCGGTGTTCACACACTGATGTCCCGAGGTGGACATAACTCAATATCCACCGCCCAGACCTTATCCCCTTTGTACAAAGGGAGTAACCAGCCATGTGTCCACTCTAGCTTGCTCCACAAAGCACCTGCCTGCCACCTACACTGGACAACTCACCACCTCACTCCTCTTCCTCTCTCTAGAGTTTGGCGCCTCCTTCATGAGGGCTGTTGGGCTGCATTTTCTGCACATTCTCCTTCCCAACTCCATTTCCAAGCTTGCTAAGGTGATTTTCAAGCTTCCTAGAGTGTTTCCGGATGCTAATCACTCTCCTACACACTCCCAATGACTGAAATTCAGCAAAACAGCTCTCTTTATTGCTGTAATTTCTGGTCTTCTTGCTGAAAACCCTAATTTCAGCTCTCCTTTCTCAAGTTGAACCATAGGGGAAGCTTTCCCAAGGTTCCCTTCATCCTCTTGAAGACTTTTGTCGCGAAGAAAGGTGACAAATCAAAGATCTCAACACCCAAGGACTTCCATCGCGAAGACTTTCGTTGTCATCGACTCTACTTGCTATTGGTAAGCTTTTATGCTTAAATATGGGAGCAAGTAGCAGGAGGGAGGAACCGGATTACAAGATCACATACCCTCTGTAGTGTTCTCTTGTCCTACGTGCTCTCTTGCAGATTGTTGCTACCATGTGTTGGTGGAACAATAGAGAGCAGATGATAGGGAACATGGGCACTTGAGAGGGTAGTGTGGGTTGCAAGTCTACATCGACAACCACTTGTTTGCAATACTGTATTCATATGCATTGGTATGGAAATCTGGTCAGAAATGCCCATGACACTATGTACTTGATTCTCCCAAGATCAATATACTTTATTTGAGGGAGGGGTCGGCCGTTCCGGCTCGTTGTGTGTCTCTTGTCAATTCAGCAATTTACTTCTTGTATTTGAACAAGTGTCCATCAAATCTTAGTGTATTTAAGTGTATTGATTAGCATTGTGTTCAACCAAGTTACATTGGTATCAGAGCATACGGTTCTCTTTCACTTCTATCGTGAGAGTCGATCACCGTGAACACTAGCTATCTCTACACTTAGAACATTATGGACAACCATACAATGAATGTTGGAGATGCTAATACAAGAGGCAGGGACAATGAAATGCATGCTTCCAATGCTTTACAGGATGAGCAAACTCATGTGGTGCACAATAGGGAACATGAATATATGGAACAGCCGTCCCGTGGCAAAGAGAAGATGCAGGAAGAAGAGTCCATAGTCTTGAGGGCTGAACTTACTCGTATGCAGGCTCTTCTCCATGCACAACAAGAAGAATTGAATCTCTACCGTCGCGAGGATCCATTGGTACATGACCGTTTGAACGCCAAGAAAGCTGAATCTTATATGGATCATGCAATGGCAATGATTGCTCAAGAGTTGCACATGAAGACTTAGAAGGATTAGGGTTAGGGTTTTCACTAGCTCAAACAGGCGTGGAAAACAAAGAGATGAAGGAACACGACTCCCAATATGCTTCAATGAATAAAAAAGTGAAGTACAAGCCACATGATAGTGACCCCTAAAGGATAAGTGTTCACATGACCGGCCATAAATGTGCCGGGTGGACCAAAACACTTATAAACTGCATATAAGTGAAAATGAACTAAACTGGGGGAAAAAACCTCCACTAACTGAAGTAAAAAGTGCCCCAGTAACCTACTGATGATCACTAGCACTCCTGTGGGTGCATACACAGCATAAAACCCAACAAACCCCCCTGGAGTGATATGTGATCACTGTACATCATCCACCAAAAGGAAACAAATTCAAAGCATTGCGGAATGCTTCAAATTTCGGACGTGGTAATGCTTTGGTGAAGATGTCTGCCACATTCTGATCTGTAGGACAGTAGATCAGACTGATATCTCCTGCCTGGAGTCTCTCCCGAACAAAATGATAGTGAATCTCAATGTGTTTCGTGCGAGCATGAAACACAGGATTCCTGGCCACAGCAATGGCACTCTGACTATCAGTATAGATAGGTGTAGGCTCCTCCACTGAAATATCCATATCAGTCATAAGACGACGCAGCCAAACACACTCAACAGTAGTAGTGTAGGCTGCTCTGTACTCTGCCTCACAAGATGAAGTGGCCACTGTGGTCTGTTTCTTGCTTAGCCAAGAAATGCATGAAGCGCCAAGAAAGAAACAATTCCCACTAGTGGAATGTCTGGTATCAAAATCACCAGCCCAATCTGAATCACTGTAAGCATGTAACTGCATGTCACCCCCCTCAGGATAAAGCAACCCAAGAGACAAGGTACCCTGCAAATAACGGAATACACGCTTCACAGCTTGCCAATGTGACAACCGTGGGCTGTGCATGAATCTGCTCAACTGAGAGACTGCATACTGAATATCTGGCCTTGTATTACACAAGTATATGAGGCACCCAACAGCCTGAGCATATGTAGTGGCATCAAAGGAAACACTGTCATCTTGTAGTGACAGTTTCATCCCAGGCTCCATAGGAGTACTAATAGGCTTGCAATCCTGAAATTTAAACTTCTCCAGAAGTTTAGCAACATAACGTGATTGCAACAACCCAATGCCTCTGTTATCCTGCACAAACTGTATGCCCAAATAGTAATGTACAAGGCCCAAGTCAGACATGTCAAATGTCTGTTGCAGTATCTCATTAAATGCTGCAATTTTGTCATCATTTGATCCCATGAGCAAGAGATCATCCACATAAAGACTGATGACCAGCAGATCTGTCTCTTCTTTCTTCACATACAAAGTGGTCTCTGATGGACTGTTCACAAATCCCTGAGTGAGTAGAAAAGCATCTATTTTTGCATACCAAGCTCGTGGAGCTTGTTTTAAACCATACAAGGCCTTTTTCAGCCTGCATACTTTCCCCTCATGACCATGTTCTGCAAATCCCATGGGCTGAAATACATAAACTTCCTCCTCGAGGTCCCCATGTAGGAATGCAGTCTTTATGTCCAACTGGTGAACAACCCAACCACGATGTGCAGCCAATGCAATGACACACCTAAGTGTCGACATACGGGATGTAGGAGCAAATGTCTCCTCATAATCAATGCCCTTCTTCTGTGCATAGCCCTTTGCAACTAGACGGGCTTTGTACCTGTCAATGGATCCATCTGCATGTCTTTTCAACTTGTAGACCCATTTAGTACCAATGGCTTTCTTGCCTTTGGGCAGATCAACCAAATCCCATGTTTGATTCTTTTTAATAGAATCAATCTCATCCTGCATGGCTTTGTTCCAATGCACATTATCTCGTGCATCCACAAACGAATCAGGCTCATCATCATCCTGTAAACTGGCTGCCATAACCAGATTCAAATCCATGATGTGTGCATGCTCATTGGTCCTTGTCTCCCTACGAGTACGACCAGCAAGAGGACCCTCTAAATGGCTGTCCTGTAGTGTCCTCAAATACCATCTAGGTATATGTCTGACCTGTGGTGCCTGCTGTCCCATATTTGGTTCAGCTTCTGGCTCATTTGGCTGCTGAATTTCTGCACCACCTACATCATTTGCTGGCTGTCCATTACCCTCATGAGTTGGATCACCAACTGTGGAATGAAACTCCATGGGTAGAAGACCTTCAAATACATCATTTTCAGCCTGATTTGCCTCATAACCAGCCATGGATAATTCTGATTTTTCATCAAAAATCACATCCCGGCTGATAAATATCTTCCTGGATAGTGGGTCATATAACCTGTAGCCCTTGCTTTCACGGCTATACCCAACAAAAATGCATTTTGTGGCTTTATCATCAAGCTTCCTCCTCAACTCTTTGGGTATGTGTGCATATGCAAGGCACCCAAAGATACGAAAATGCGATACAGAAGGCTTGCGGCCATGCCAAGCCTCAAAAGGAGTAATAGAAACCAATGCCTTTGTGGGACATCGATTCAAAATATGACAAGCACACATTACTGCTTCCACCCAAAAGATATGTGGTAGTCTTTTTGCCTTTAGCATACATCTGGCCATCTCCATGAGTGACCGATTTTTCCTTTCTGCAACCCCATTCTGCTGTGGAGTGTAAGGAGTAGTATACTGATGTTTTATACCTCTACTCCCAAGAAAAGAATTCAGCACATGTGACATATATTCCCCCCCTCGGTCAGAACGGAGAGTCTTCACCTTGCATCCAGACTCTGTCTCAGCAAGTGCTATAAAGGCCAAAAATGCATCATATACCTGTGATTTCTGTGTCAAAGGATAGACCCAGCATATACGAGAGAAGTCATCAATAAATGTTGCAAAATAAAAGCAACCACCTAATGACTTCGTCTGCATGGGACCACAAAGATCACTGTGTATAAGTTGCAACTTTGCAGTTGCTCTTAGAGCCTGATCACGTGGGAAGGAAAACCTGTGCATTTTTCCCAAAATACATCCTTCACAAATGTGATCTGGAGGCTTCTCCATGAGAGGTAGATCTGTAAACATATTATGTCGTTGCATAAGCATAAGACTACCAAAATTTACATGCCCCATGCGAGCATGCCATAACTCTGCATCAACCATAGCTGAAGTAAGAGTGAATGCATGATAAGCAGACTGATCCACTGGCTGAAATGCATCCAACTCATAAAGTCCATGACATAATGTACCAGTAAGCATCAAGGTCAAGGCATTTGCTTTGTCTCTGACCATGCATTTATCATCATCAAAGTGGACTTGCATTCCACAATGTGCTAAAGAAGAAATGGACAACAAATTCTTCTTTATCCCTGGTACATATAAGGCATCTGTAAGGCGGAGAATGGAGCCATCAATGGCTGTAAGCTGAATCTCCCCAATGCCACACACTGGATATGAAGCATTGTTGGCACACTGAACAGTTTTGCCAACAGGGGCAGGGCCAACATGACTAAACAAATCCCTGCGAGATGTGATATGCTTTGAGGCACCACTATCAAAATACCAAGTACATGCATGCTCTGTCATACTGAGTGCCTGTGAAGACCAAGAGGCATCATAGCTGCATGTATAGAAACAGTAATCCCTGTCCTCAACAAAAGAAGCAGTCTCTGGAGGAGCTTTAGGAGCATCATTAACAGACATCCCAGCTTCCTTTGCCTTCTCTTTGGCAATCCTCTTCCTACATTCCGTGATGTAGTGACCTGGCTTCTTACAATAATGACATTTGCCCTTCTTCTTGGGCTGTCCATCACTTTTCTTGGTATCCTGTGAAGAACCACCATCACCTGAATTTTGATTTGCACTCTTTGGCTGAGATTTCCCTTTCCCCTTTTGACCTGTAGTAAATGCTTGTTCAGCATTTGTGTTCATATTCATATTCTTCCTCATTTGCTCCTCTTGTAATAAGAGAGCAACAAGTTCCTGATACTTGAGGGGTTCAACAGCATTCCTCATGCTGAGGTTCAAAGAGGTATGGAAAGCCAAGTAAGATCTTGGCAAAGAGTGCAAGATGGTGGACACAAGCTGTGTCTCAGGAATAATCTCATCCACATTGATGAGTTGCTCTCTCAAATCCTGCAGCTTGTTCAAGTGGCTAGACATATCATCTCCTTCATTCATTTTCTGATTTTCCAGCTCTCTTTTCAAAAATGAGATCCTAGCCTCATTACGAGCAGCATACATTTGCTCCAAAGTCACCCATGCATTCTGTGAAGAGCCAGCTGACCGAATATGAGGTATAATGGACCTCTGAACTGACAATGCAATGAGTGACAATGCTTGTGCATCCCTGGCATCCCATGTCTTTTGAGCATTTGTTCTCTGAACAGGCAATGGCTGTCCTGGAGCCTGTACCTGTTGTCCTCGTCCACGAGCACCCCCTTGGGGAGGAGTCTCTGGAGCCAATGGACCTGGACGTGGTTCATCACCACTAACGAAATCCCAAAGACCTTTTGCCACAAGCACATTTTTCAGCATAAAACTCCACAAGGAGTAGTTCGTGCCATCCAATTTGTCTTCCTTAGACAAATATGTGAATACATCACTTTGCTGTTGATTTGCCATTATGCTTTACGCACAATGTTGTACCTGTTTACCAAAAAACCCAAAAGCAAAAACCCTGATAACAACTGTACTCCACTGAATACAGTTTACCCAAATCTGCCTGCACTCTCAATCCTCTGAATGTGCAGCTTAATGCACCAATGACTGAGTGGTGCAGCAAATGGCGTACACAATGCCAAAATGCCCCAAAATTTGCTGCACCCAAGCTGTGCAAAAAACCTGTATATTTCCTTGCTAGAAAATCTGCCTGTTGTGCCTGTATATTTTCACAGAGAAAATAAAAATGCCCAATATTCAAAATATGTAATGCTTACCACTTCTGTGCTGAGCAGAAGTACAGTCGACTGTATTGTGCAGGTACACAGCAACTACAGTCGAGGTGCTGTACGGAAGCAGGTACGAAAGCAGTACGGAATCTGAGCAGACAGGTACAAGTTGACTTCAATGTGAATAGACTGCAGGTACAGTTGAAGTACAGTGAATGTACTCTTACGAAGCACTGTTTTGAACAATGCGAACAGATACACTGCAGTTCTGTAAGTCGGCGCTGATAGGTGTACGGGGCTGGTACAGCGCAGTCTGGGCAGGTACAGTACCTGAAGGCGGCGCTTACTGTATGTACGGGCAGCAGACGCAGAGGTGTAGCTGAAGGCGGCGCAGTCTTGTACTGAGGTGTACGCAGCAGTACTGCAGGTACAGTCCACCACAGGAACAAGTACAGTTGACTGTACTATACAGGTACAGTCGACTTGTTCTGTACAGAACTGAAGGTGACTGCAGACAGGTACTGATGAAGGCGGCGCTGACAAGTACAGTCGGTGCTGACTGGTACAGTCGGCGCTGACTGTTTACCGGCTGGTACAGTACGATGGCGATGTCAGGTACGGAAGCAGTACGGCGCACAGGTGTACGGGCAGCTGATGCTGATAGTGTACGGACAGGGCTTGAGCTGAGCTTCAATGCTCTGATACCAAATGAAGACTTAGAAGGATTAGGGTTAGGGTTTTCACTAGCTCAAACAGGCGTGGAAAACAAAGAGATGAAGGAACACGACTCCCAATATGCTTCAATGAATAAAAAAGTGAAGTACAAGCCACATGATAGTGACCCCTAAAGGATAAGTGTTCACATGACCGGCCATAAATGTGCCGGGTGGACCAAAACACTTATAAACTGCATATAAGTGAAAATGAACTAAACTGGGGGAAAAAACCTCCACTAACTGAAGTAAAAAGTGCCCCAGTAACCTACTGATGATCACTAGCACTCCTGTGGGTGCATACACAGCATAAAACCCAACAGCACATGCAACCGAGGGATGCAACACGTGCATACTTGGCTCGTACCGAGGATGCCTATGCAGAAAAGGCAACCATCCCACATGTCTTCGAATCCCCACAAGTGCCCTAACAAGAACTTATGTCTAAGAGGATGAATCTCCATGCTATGGGAGAGGAACAATCAGTGACTTCACGCCATGCAAGAATACCTTATGTAGCCCGTGAAGGATACAATGTTTATGGCAGTGGTCAAAATGTATGTCAAATGCCATTGCCGGCTGAAAATGTACATGCACAACAAATGCAACATGGGCTGCAATTTTCTATTGGTGCAAGTATTCCACGTATCTCTCATGCCACTCATGCCTTCGAGTGTGCTCGTGAGAGAGAAGTTATGGCTGAAAATGTATCAATGCATGTTGAGGAGCCAGCCATGCCTCATGCTTACGGGGCACATGTATCTATGCCTTATGCATCACCTTTTGGTCCAAAAATGATGCCAGTCACAAGGGCTGTCCCAATGGACAAACATGGGGAAAAACATGTTGAGATGCACACACATGCATCAAAGTCTCGTGCCTTCAGAGCCGGAGACAAATCTGTGAAGTTTGACACATATCATGGAAAATATGATGCATCAAAGGCACTTGCTTTTATTGCCCAGTTTGATATTGCTTTCAGTGATGAGAATTTCACTCAGAAATCCATGATCCGGCATGTAAGCATGTTCATGAAAGGCACTGCTGTCCATTGGTGGCTCACGAAGAAGCTCTCACCGAATCCTGTTAGATCATGGGAAGAGTTCAAGGAGAGGTTCTATGGTCAATTCTCGCCTCCCAATGCATTGAATGAGATAACAATGAAGTGAGATTAGGTAAAGCAAAATGAGGGGGAATCGATAAATGCATATGTACAAAAGTTTTGGAAAGTGCTTTTGGAGGTGTCTCCATTTATGCATGTCACCGAGGCAGAAAGGAAGAGAAGGTTTCAATCGGGATTGCAACCCGTGTACAAAGCGGGACTACAAATGTATCCTGGTCATACCTTACACCAATTAATCGCAACCGCCACCGCCACCGAGCAATTGGAACTCAAATTGAGTCGATCCAATAAGGCTAAACCCTCATTTCAAGACAAAGAGAGGACTATCCAAAACCTTCAAAATGATGGACAGCCACCTAAAAAGGACCAAAACCAAGATAAAAATGATCCAAAGGCTCGAAATAACACTACCAAGAAGCGTCCCTTTAAACTGAGAGACTATGGTCTCACTCCGGAATAGAAAAAGTAATATACGAGTGAGGGGAAATGCTTTACTTGTAGTAGCACCGAGCATATTGCAAAGCCATGCCCAAACAAGAAGAAGCGTGATAATGCAAATGCATCAAAGCCTAATGTGCATATGGTTCCGGATGTGCAGGGTAACACTTCACATGATAGCAAAGATAGGGTTGTATGTAAAGCTTGGGGACAGCTCAAGATCAGCCCGCTTTGTTCATGTTTGATGATTGTGCATCTGAAAATTTCATATCCACACACATGGCAGCTGCTTTGGGTATTGAAGTGGAGGACATGGGTCCTCAAATTAAAGCAGGGGCTGCCTTTGTTGGTAGAGAAGTGCAGGTCATGCCTATTTTTGGCAAGTTGCGGATACACATTCAAGGCTATGTGGATCATGAGGATTTTCTTGTGGCGCCTTTGAATGGCTGTGATGTATTGCTTGGAAAGCCTTGGCATACACGTATTGATCCGTGCAAGGCTTACAAGACCAACAGGATCACCTTCATGCATAAAAGCCGAGAACATGTAATTGATGCTGTGTTGGGGTAAAGGCATTATGCCCACCCTTATAGTGTGTACAAGCCCATAAGTTATAGTACATAGTACACTTAGTACTTTTAATGTACTAAGTGCACTATGTGTACTAGTGCAATATACATGTGTGATAGGGGAGTCACACACTCATCTCCATGAGTTGACCTATCCCCACAACTCTCTCTCTCTCTCTCTCCCTTGTTTCTCTGTGTATGTCTCCCACATGAACTCTAACCCTAATTCTCCCATTCAACTGGTATCAGAGCCACGGTAGTATCCGTGTGTGTGCGGAGTCGTCTTCATCGCGAAAAAGAAGCTCGGCTATGGAGCCTTGAGCTTGGCACGAGCAGAGGAGATTGCTTGGAGCTTTCTGGTGCTCAGCAAGGAGCACGTGCGCTGCAAGACAGTGAGAGGGAGTGGCAGCCTGTGCGTGTGAGCTTTGGAGACAGAGCTGGACTAAAGGCAGTGTGCCCAAAACACATGGTAAAGGGCGGCAACAAAAAGCCGGCGAGCGAGGAAAGGCAGCGGCACCTCACCAGCACGCGCAAGGAGGCGTAGGCGTTTAGCAGCGCCGTCAGTCTCGCAGGCAGGAGGCGAGGGCAGCGGAGTATTTCCGCCCGGCTCAGCCATCACCAGCACGCGCAGGGACCCCAAGCCGTGACAAAAGGACACGTTTACGTGTCCACGTGGAGGTCCCGTCGCCCATTACCTTTCCTACGTAGTCAATTTGATCCCCTCACAACCGCCTGCTGTGCTGTACGAAGAACTGGTCGCCTGCGTGGTGCCGTGTGCAGCACTGAATGTTCAGCCAGGCGCACAACAGCTGCCACATTCTCTGCACGACTGTACCCGTCAGCTGCAAGTACAATCGCCCAGCCCGTACAGTACCTGCTCTGCAGGTGACCTAAATCTGCAGCACAGCCAGCTCCCAGCCTGCACACCTGAATCCGTACCTGCACACTGACAGAAGCATCATCTCCTTCACGTGTAAATACGACTCCCCCCTTTCCTGCAACAGAAATTAGAAATCAGAGGTATTTTGCTTCAATTTTTGGAATTTGCATGTCCAATTATCAATTGAGCAAGTACATTCATCAATTGAGCAGGAACAGGTCAAAATTGCTCAGATTTTGAGCAAAATTGGCAACATTGGGTGACATTGGTCACATTCCTGGTCAATTTGTAGCAAATTGGATGTCAAAATTTGGGGCTTTTCAAGATCGTATGCTTGTTGAGCTTGGCAAAGCAGCACGCAAGACTTTTATGCCTTGAATCCTCATAAATCAGCTTGCAGTCAAGGGGCTTTTGCCCAATTTCTGTTCGGGACTGTTGTATGCAGTGTTCGGGACTGTAAAAGTCTGATTTTCACTCATTTGGACAGCCAAGAGAGCATTTATTGCTACTGTACCTGCTGGTACAGATTTGGCACAGCTTTGTGCAAGTTTTGGCATGGCTGTACACTGATTTGAGTGAGGAAAAGGTTCAATTTCAGCTGCTGTACTTGCCCGTACAGGTTTGGTACATCATTTATGAGCAATTGGTACTGTTGTACAGTACTTTGGAAGGGCAATAGAGCACATTTAAGGTGCTGTCCAAAATCTGCAGCAACCAGATTTTGGTGATTTCATCACATACAGTGGGAGAAAAGTTGCATTCTTGCTTCCGCGGTGGGAGATAAAGCTGTGAGCACTTAGTGTGCTTTTGGTGCAGTGTTTGCACATTCTGCAAGGAGTCAGGCATTGACAGGTTGCATATTGCTATGGCAACCACAGGTGAGAGCTCTTCATTGCTTCACATCAAGAAGCTTGAAGACTCACATAACTATGACATTTGGCAAACCCAGTGCTATAATGTGTTGCTCCAGAAGAAGCAACACAAGCCTATCAAAGAAAGGGGTGTAATGCCCGCTTCTCTTACTGCTGAAGAGTGGGAAGATATGGATGAGCTGGCAAGATCTACTATCATGTTGTCTGTGTCAGACTCTTTACTTTTCAGCATTCGTGAAGAGAAGACAGCTTGGGGAATGTGGCAGAGATTGCAGGACTTGTATGCCCAGCAAAGTGCCTCAAGCAAAGTGTATTGGTTGAAGAAACTCATAGGTCTTCAGATGAAGGAAGGGGCGTCTATGACAGCCCATCTAAATGAGTTTAATGGTATTGTCAGCCAGGTCATTAATCAAAAGTTGGCAATGGACGATGAGTTCAAAGCCACTTTTCTCTTATGCACTTTGCCAGAGAGTCGGGACACGTTCAGGACAGCCACTAGCAATTCGAATGCTATGCTGTCATATGCAGATGTTGAGGGTGCTCTTCTTCAAGAGGAGATGAACAGGAAAAACAACTCTATTGGAAAGTCCAATGCAATGAATGCACGTGGGAGATCCCAGCAAAGGGGAAAAAGCCAAGAACGGGGAAGGAGCAAGTCTCGCTCCAAAAAGGACTTGGAATGCCATTATTGTGGCAAGAAGGGACACATTAAAAAGCAATGCTACAAATGGAAAAATGATCAAAAGGAAAAGGGAAAAGGCAAAGACAAAGACAAAGATGAAGCCAAAGATGTAAAGCCAAAGGGCAAAAGTGGAGTCAAGATTGAAGAAATCAATGTGTCACATGCAGGTGACAGTGAGGATGAGGTCCTATTTACGTCTTCACTTGATGCCCATTCACTTCTTACAGGTGGTCATGGTATGCACTCATGGATCATTGATTCAGGTGCCTCCTTTCATGTCACAGGTTGCAGAGACTTGTTTGTCAGGTATACTGCTGGCAATGAAGGAGTGGTTTATTTGGGTGATAACCATGCATGCAAGATTCTTGGCAGAGGTGATGTGAGGCTTGTGTTTTCAGATGGCTCACAGCTTATGCTCCATGATGTCAGGCATGTGCCTGAGATCAAGAAGAACCTGCTTTCTACTGGACAGCTTGATGATGCTGATTATGTTACCACATTTGGTCGTGGAATGTGGAAGATTAGTAAGGGCTCACTGGTTGTTGCCAGAGGCTCTAAGGTGGACACTCTTTACTTCATGCATGCAGGTGTTTGTCACCATGCTAATGTAAATGCAACCAAGCTGCCGGAAATCTCTATGTGGCATAGCCGGTTGGGACACATGAGTATTGATCAAAATCCTCTTTTATTTTAGCAGATAAAATGAGATTAGGTATTTAGCCTTGGATGGAAACCGTTGCATTCCCAAATAGCCCTGCGCCTCATGGTGCACGGTTATATGGGCAAGATTGGGATGAGCACAGCATACCTCTCCGTGGCTTAAATCGTCCTCCTCCTCCTCTGCTGCATCATGAGAAGTTTCTGCGGGTCGATCTGGGAGAGGGGGCAGCGCCGGCATGGCGAAGTAGTCATCATCGTCCTCGCAATCGGCCCAGGACGTCACAGACACCGCATCAAACCTTTGATATGAAGGATTTAGGTGATGCAAATCACATTTTGGGTATGCGGATACTTCGGGACAGAAATCAGCATGTGTTGTATTTGTCTCAGAAGGAATACATTGGCAAAGTTTTGCAGAGGTTCAATATGGATGGGGGGAAGAAAACTAGTACTCCTTTGCCTCCATATGTGAAACTCAGTGCTATGGACAGCCCACAGTCAAATAGTGGCAGGGCTGATATGGCCAAGATTCCGTATGCTTCAGCTTGTGGCAGTCTCATGTATGCCATGGTTGCTACTAGGCCGGACATTGCATTTGCAGTGGGAGTGGTTTCTAGATACATGGCCAACCCTGGCAAGAAGCATTGGGAAGCAGTGAAAGGTGTCATGAGATACCTGAAGGGCACACAGGATATGTGCATTTGTTTTGGCAAACAGGATGCATTAGTGCATGGTTACACGGATTCGGATTATGCCGGTCATCCAGATAACCGGAAGTCTACTACCGGTTATGTGTTTACATTCACAGGAGGTGCTGTGTCATGGATATCCAGGATGCAGAAGTGCACTGCCTTATCTACTACAGAGGCCGAGTATATTGCAGCCACAGAGGCTTGCAAGGAGGCAGCTATCTCGGTTAGTGGTTGATTTGGGCTATACAGGTGATATTCCATTGTTGCATTGTGACAGTCAGAGTGCCATCCAGTTGGCAAAGAACCCTGTCTTTCATGCAAAGACGAAGCATGTGGATGTGAAGTATCACTTCATCAGAGAGGTGATAGAGAACAAGCAAATTCAGCTTGTTAAGATTCATACGGATGACAACCCGGCTGATCTGTTGACAAAGAGTTTGCCTCCAGAGCGGTTTGCTCATTGCAGACACTTGATGGGCATTGTATGAGGCCAGTTTCAGCCTTGATATGGCCTTGTATATTATCATGTACATGCTGATTTTTTTTTCTTTCTTTTCCTTCATTTAAGAGCACTTTGCCTTTAAGTGGGAGGTTGTTGGGGTAAAGACATTATGCCCACCCTTATAGTGTGTACAAGCCCATAAGTTATAGTACATAGTACACTTAGTACTTTTAATGTACTAAGTGCACTATGTGTACTAGTGCAATATACATGTGTGATAGGGGAGTCACACACTCATCTCCATGAGTTGACTTATCCCCACAACTCTCTCTCTCTCTCTCTCCCTTGTTTCTCTGTGTATGTCTCCCACATGAACTCTAACCCTAATTCTCCCATTCATGCTGGTGAAGAGGGTGATACCATTCCCCTTGTATCTCATGTACAAATTAAGAAAGTAATGAAAAAGAGTGTTTTTGCGTACTTGATTTTTGTACGGGATCATGTTGAGGAAAATAATGTACATGTAAACACTCTTAGTAATGATAGGCTGAAATTTTTGCAAGAGCACAATGATTGTTTTGCTGATGAGTTACCACCTGTACGACCGAAAGACCATCGCATTGATCTTGTGCCGGGTAGCTCACCACCTAATAGGCCAGCCTATCGTGTAAGTGCATCCCAAAAAGAGGAGATCATGAAGCAAATGAATGAGCTTCTTGAGAAGAGTTTGGTTCAGCCAAGCTCTTCCCATTATTGTTCACCCGTCCTCTTGGTTCAAAAGAAGGATGGATCCTTTCGTATCTGTGTGGATTATAGAGCTTTGAATAAGCTTACCATCAAGAATCGGTTTCCGATTCCACGCATAGACGACATCCTTGACAAGTTGGATGGATCGGCATGTTTTAGCCGAATTGATCTCAAGAGTGGGTATCATCAAGTGCGTGTAGTGTCTGAGGATGTACACAAAACTGCTTTCAAGACAGCATTTGGGCTTTATGAGTATCTTGTTAAGCCTTTTGGTCTTACAAATGCCCCGGCTACATTCAATAGAATGATGGATCGCATATTCCGTGGGTACACGACATTTACAGGTGTCTTCTTTGATGACATCCTGGTCTTCTCAAAGACCGAAGAAGAGCATAAAGCTCATTTGGCTATTGTTTTTGAAGAGCTCCATAAGCATAAACTCTTCATAAATGCAAAGAAGAGTGAGTTCTTCTTGTCAGAGATACATTATCTTGGGCATATTGTGTCCAAAGATGGAGTGCGAATGGATCCTCCAAAGATTGATGCAATTCGGAATTGGCCCGAATTGAGTTCGGTGCATGAGATCCGTAGTTTTCTTCGATTATGCTCTTACTACCGCAGGTTCATTCGGCACTTTGCATGGATTGCTTCTCCTTTACATGATTTGACAAAGAAGAAGGCCGTGTTCAAATGGACTAATGTAGAGAGAGATGCATTCCTCAAATCGAAAGATGCAACTACTCATGGTCCAGTGTTGATCATTCCGGATTTGCAAAAGCCTTTTTGTGTGGAATGTGATGCATCTGGAAATTGCATAGGAGCTGTCCTTAATCAAGAGGGACATGCCATGGCTTATGAGAGTCGTGTCAGAATACACAGCGGAGATGATGACCAGATCTGGGAACACAAGAGCAAAAACACAAGCAGAAAAACATCACAAGAGAGAGAGAGATGTAGGCATGTAACTCTGCTCTGATATACACAAGAAGATCCCGAATATGATACAAAGAGTAGTGGGGAGCATGGGGCATATTTATATGCCCCATAGATGCAGTCGGCCTGTGCTAGAGACCCTCCACGACTGCACAAGGCAGTCGGCCAGCAGTAGTAGCCTCCACGACTGGAGAACCGGGCTCCTGCCAACCATCTGGCATCCATCCACACTACGGAAAAATGAAAAAAATAGGGAAAAAATGCGGGGAGTGAGGAAAAATGATAAAACACCTGATAAGGGCGGGCACACCCACAACCAAGGCCCTGGTGTATAAATCTAGACAGGAGATGACTTCTAACACCCCCTCTCAGCTCCTAGCTGTGAAACCAACCACTGGGAGCTGGGGTGCCGCCTGAGCAAATCCTGAGAGAGCGACTTCGTGAAGAGGTCCACCGTACTGTCCTCCGTCGAACAGAACTCTAGCAAGATGTCATCAGCAACGATTTGTTCACGAACAAAGTGCCTCTGGATGACCATGGGTTCCTCCAGTGGAAGCCCAAACCTGCAATGTAACCTCCTCCTCCTCCGTAAAACTGCTCCTGGGCCTGAAGTAGATCCCCTCGTGTCCGGATCTCCTCCCCAAACCGAGTCACTCCAACCATGGAGTCGGACTCCATCCTGTGTACAAGAGTCCATGATCCTTCGCATGCCGCAGAAACCACAGGAAACGCAATCTTGCCTCCCAAAGAGACATCTGCAACCATGAGCTCAACCGCCTCATCAGGAAGCTCTCGTCCAATCTGGTGTCCATCAACCAGATCAATGAACCATACAGCTTCTGAGGCAAAGAGACATCACACTGCTCACAACGATCAACACCTGTTACGGTGCACAAGCAAGTCCTGGAAACCTGATGAAACCTGTCAACCACCCCCTCTGAATCCGGAACCACAAAGCCCGGAGAAACCACCTCCTTCTGCAAGTAAGCACCTGCCACCTGCCTGGCTTTCCGAAAGGTCCCCGTGGAAAGAACATCCTCAACTACTGGAAGTTCTATGTCCCGAACACTACGAGACATCAGAGCATAAGTGACCTGTTCAGCTTCCTCTGACTCACTAACACAAGAACTACCAACATCAGTACTGGAAAGTTCCTGCCAACTGCTGCCGTCTACTGGCAAGCTATCCACCATCTGGTCCCGGAAAGCCCGCACCTGCAGCGTATCCACACACAAGTGGCCATTACCACACTGCCACTCATCACAAACTTGAGGACCTGGGAGAGAGACTGCTGAAAGCTTATAAACTCCATTCTCCACTCCACCTTCCCAAACCACTTGGCCTGTTGCTTTGTCCCGGAGAGCAACAAAATGCTCATCAAACTCCACCCGTACGCCAGTCTTGCAAACCTAATGCACTGACAACAGATGAAAACCAAGTGCCGGAACATACAACACCTGGGAGGAATGCTTCCCCCCTCTGCCATCGGGAACTATCTCCATCCTGCCCTCACTGTGAACTGGGATAGTGGACGTATCCCCAGTAAGAATATGACCAGAAAGCCTGCAGAGATCCTGTAAACCGGAACGGGAAGGAGTCATGTGCCTGGAAGCACCACTATCAAGAATCCACTCCCGAGTATCCGTTGCGGAGAGTCCTCCAATCTCCTCCCTACCTGAAGAAAATGAAGCATCGGTGTCCATCACCTCCAGGTGCACAAAAGCCGGAGTCTTCATGATTGCTGCGGAGAAGTCTTCACCCTTCTCGGTCTTCCGCTTGGGACACTGCCTCCAATAGTGGCCTTTCTCGCCACAATCATTACAGGTCCTCTCTGCCTTTAGCTTCTCGCGGTCAGCGTCGGACTTCTTCTCAAAAGACTTCTCCGATGAAGCCTTCCCTTTGCCCGAGTTACGGCGGCCAGTAAAGGCCTCCGAACCTCCACCCTGAGGAGGGTTCGTGAATCGTTCCTCCTGGTCTAGGACCATGGGCACAAGCTCCTCCCACGTGATGGTGCTGAGCCTGCCACTGGTAATCAACGACGAGTAAAATGCTGAGTACGAAGAGGGCAAATGTGACAGCAACGTGATGGCCATGTCCTCTGATGATATCTCCTTCCCAGCCTGAAGAACTTCCTGCTGAAGAGCCTGCAGCTTGTTAATATGCTCCCGCATCGTCGACGACTTTGCAGGGCTCATAACCCGCATCTGTACTTCCAAGGAAATCCTCTTCATGGGCGATACCCTGTTGTAAAGTGAGGCCAAATGCTGCCATATACCTCTAGCCAGCGTCATGTGCTTTACATGATTGATTACCTGTGGTGTGCAGTTGAGGAAAATAAACGAACGGACCCTGGCGTTGACACGATCCCACATCTGTGTCTGGGCCTCCCGGTCCTTTCGGGTTGACGGTAACTCCCCTTCCTCTACTTCCGGCCGTGGAACACCAACAACGACGAAATTGGCAAGGTCGTAAGACTCCAGAACGGATTCCATCATCACCTTCCATATGCCGTAGTTGCTCCCGTCCAACTGACGGTCCACCGGGAACGTGGGGAGTGTTGGGATCTTCACATGTCTCTCGGCCATCTCAAACAGATCTGCCATTGCGGGGATGTACTCTGAAAAGGGTGGATGGGTGGGAACAAAGAAGAACTAAAACCTGCAAGTGGCTGTCCAACAAATCAGCCCGCCGTCCTCTTGCTTCTCCTCTTCCCGAACAGTCCAAAACAATCACAAAACAGTCCCCCTCTTGCTCACACAAATCCCAAGAACTATCTAGAGCCTAGGGCTCTGATACCATGTCAGAATACGCAGCGGAGATGATGACCAAATCTGGGAACACAAGAGCAAAAACGCAGGCAGAAAAACAGCACAAGAGAGAGAGAGATGTAGGCGTGTAACTCTGCTCTGATATACACAAGAAGATCCCGAATATGATACAAAGAGTAGTGGGGAGCATGGGGCATATTTATATGCCCCATAGATGCAGTCGGCCTGTGCTAGAGGCCCTCCACGACTGCACAAGGCAGTCGGCCAGCAGTAGTAGCCTCCACGATTGAAGAACCAAGTCGGCCAGCCACTAGCACCTACACGACTGTGTAAAACAGGTCGGCCAGCCCCATGGGCTCCTGCCAACCATCTGGCATCCATCCACACTACGGAAAAATGGGAAAAATAGGGGAAAAATGAGGGGAGTGAGGAAAAATGATAAAACACCTGATAAGGGTGGGCACACCCACAACAAAGGCCCTGGTGTATAAATCTAGACAGGAGATGACTTCTAACAAGTCGTAGATTGCATGATGCAGAGCTATCTCTTGGCATTTATCAGAAAGAACTCTTGGCTGTAATTCATGCACTTACTATATGGAAACATTACCTTCTTGGGGCTGATTTCACTGTGAAGATAAATCACCAGAGTTTGAGGTATTTTCTTACTCAAACTAAGTTGTCAGAGAAGCATATGAGGATGGCTAATTCCTCTCTATGTTTCATTTTCAGATCTTGCACACCCCGGGAAAGAAGAATGTAGTGGCCGATGCATTGTCACGAAAGCCGTATGTAGCAGCTATTTCGGTTGCCTATCATGGGGACTTGTCTACCATGCGTGATTTGTATCATACGGATGCTGATTTTGCCACTATTTGGACTGATTTGATGGCTGGTCATGCACATGCCTCATATGTAATCAAAGAGGGTTATCTCATGAAAGATAATTGCCTATGTGTCGTGTCTGACATGAGGCAAAAGGTTTTGGATGAGTGCCATGCTCCTCCATATGCTGGTCATAGAGACATAATGCCTACTACGCACATGATTGAGCGGTATTTCTTTTGGCCACGTATGCGGAAGGACATAGAAGCACATGTGCGTGCATATATCACCTGTCAAAAAGTCAAATTTGATAGGCAAAAGGCACCAGGTTTGCTTCAGCCATCGCCTACTCCCACGCAGCCATGGGAAAGTATTACAATGGATTTCATTATGGACTTGCCACGTACCCAGCAGGGTAATGATGCAATTTGGACAATTGTGGACAGGTTTAGCAAGCAAGCTCATTTCTTGCCGGTCAAAAAGACCATCAAAGCTGAGCATATGGTTAAAATATATCTTGCACAAGTGTTCAAACATCATGGAATGCCAAAAGAAGTCTTCTTGGGAGAAGTACTTACCGCTTGTGGAATTTGCATACAACAACACGGTGCATGCATCTACGGGAAAGCCCATTTGAGATTGTTTATGGTAAGGTGGTTTTGCCACCCATCCTTCGCACAAAGGATGAGATATTTGCAGCTGATGAGTATGTAAGAGACTTGGATATTGCTTTTGCTCAGGTGCGGACAGCCATTGCAAGGTCACAAGAAAAGCATAAAAAGGCTGCCGACCGACAAGCATAGAAGGCAATTGGATGTTAAAGAGAATGATTGGGTATTGCTAAAATTTGAGAAAGCAAGACTTGTAAAGAGGCCTGGCAAAGAGGATGCATATCCTAAGCTTGCAACCAGGTACTATGGGCCTTTTCGAGTGATCGAGAAGATCAATGAAGTGGCTTTTAGATTAGCATTACCTAGTCATTGGCACATACACGATGCTTTTCATGTGAGTCTCCTTCGCAAGTATGTAGGGCCGGAGCCTAGTGAAATGGTCATTGAGGATCCACCAGAAGAGGATGAACTTGAGGAGATCTTGCAACCACAGCAGATTGTGTATCACAAGGAATGCAAGCTTGCTGCAGGCAAAGTTGTGAGGCATTAGCTTGTGAAGTTTAGGAACTATCTTCCCATTGATGCTAAATGGTTAGATGAAGAGTTCTTCAAAGATTCCCGCATGTGCTTCAGACATATTTGGATGCTTTTCAGTTACGGATAACTGTTTAGAAGCCGGGGGGGATGTCACCATTTGGCCACCCAATTGGTCCACCCGTGCTTTCTTATCATGTATGTACATTGGACTGGTGTCCATGGCAGTTGTTTATGCCGAGGATTGATGCCACTCATGTGATACTGTAGACTTGGCTTTCCGTTGGGACTTGTGCCTCCGTGTACATGCCCGGAAATGCTTGGTGGATTGGTGTTCCATTGGGTCTGGTACCTCGTGTACTTGCCTGGAGCACATCTATTTTGGTATAGTCTCATGAACGGGGATTGTCCATACCAATGCTGCATTGCATAGCATCTTTATGTGCTTGCTTGCAATTGAAATTGCATGCTGTTTTCATGCTTGCTTGACCAATGTCTAGTTCCGGGTAAGGGAACGCCCGCCCGTGAACCGTGCGTGTGAATCTGTCTGCTAACATGGTTATGTGGCATGTGACAGATGGTAAGTATTGGTCATAAAATTGACCTTAGGAGTTAGCACAAATTTATAAGTGAGTGTGTACACACTTCATTAAGTTTTGGGCGACCAAAACTCACTTATAAATTATGACCAGCCCGGTGTTCACACACTGATGTCCCGAGGTGGATATAACTCAATGTCCACCGCCCAGACCTTATCCCCTTTGTACAAAGGGAGTAACCAGCCATGTGTCCACTCTAGCTTGCTCCACAAAGCACCTGCCTGCCACCTACATTGGACAACTCACCACCTCACTCCTCTTCCTCTCTCTAGAGTTTGGCGCCTCCTTCATGAGGGCTGTTGGGCTGCATTTTCTGCACATTCTCCTTCCCAACTCCATTTCCAAGCTTGCTAAGGTGATTTTCAAGCTTCCTAGAGTGTTTCTGGATACTAATCACACTCCTACACACTCCCAATGACTGAAATTCAACAAAATAGCTCTCTTTATTGCTGTAATTTCTGGTATTTTTGCTGAAAACCCTAATTTCAGCTCTCCTTTCTCAAGTTGAACCATAGGGGAAGCTTTCCCAAGGTTCCCTTCATCCTCTTGAAGATTTTTGTCGCGAAGAAAGGCGACAAATCAAAGATCTCACCACCCCAAGGACTTCCATCGCGCGAAGACTTCCGCTGTCATCGACTCTACTTGCTATTGGTAAGCTTTTATGCTTAACTATGGGAGCAAGTAGTAGGAGGGAGAAACCGGATTATAAGATCACATACCCTGTGTAGTGTTCTCTTGTCCTACGTGCTCTCTTGCAGATTGTTGCTACCATGTGTTGGTGGAACAATAGAGAGCCGATGATAGGGAACATGGGCACTTGAGAGGGTAGTGTGGGTTGCAAGTCTACATCGACAACAACCACTTGTTTGCAATACTGTATTCATATGCATTGGTATGGAAATCTGGTCAGAAATGCCCATGACACTATGTACTTGATTCTCCCAAGATCAATATACTTTATTTGAGGGAGGGGTCGGCCGTTCCGACTCATTGTGTGTCTCTTGTCAATTCAGCAATTTACTTCTTGTATTTGAACAAGTGTCCATCAAATCTTAGTGTATTTAAGTGTATTGATTAGCATTGTGTTCAACCAAGTTACATCGGGTGGGGGACCTGCGCTATATAAAGCTAGCACACTGCCCCTCCTATATATCACATATGATCAACACACACCATCCAGCGCTCTCCTCCAATTAAGGCAATCAATAATTGATCTTCATCAACTTGCATTTAGCAGCAACCTGAACCAACACACATCACCGGCGCTTCTTCATCAACACACCATCCAACAACGCTGCTTGCATCATCATCGACTGCAACCGCTCTTGCCTCATCAATTGATCTTCATCAACCTGCGTCCAACACCAGCCGGCACTCTGCTCCAATGCAATCTTCTTCATCATCGAACAGCACCCGAAGTGCCACCACTGTCTTCGACGCAAGCCTTCGTCATCGACCGAGCCTCTACCTTCGACTTAGTCCTTGCTTCATCGCTAGTCTACTACTCGGAGTCACCTCACACAGAGGCCCTCTTGTACTGTATTACATTCACCATATTACATATATTCATTCATCCATTTCATGATGTGTTGATTTGCTCTCATCTCTTGCACATCAGGTTCTTTCGTCCTTTTTCCCTCAATTTCTGGCTGCATGTTTTAGTATACTTGGGATAAACTTCTGCATGTTTTAGTATACTTGGGATAAACTTCTACATGACTAGTGGTGATCATCCCAAATCGATGATTAGACCAAGAGAGTCAACCAAGTCTTGAAGGAAATGTTGAGAGCTTACATTGATGAACAAAGAGATTGGGAATTATGTTTGCCTTTGTTGGAGTTTGCGTGTAATTTGCCCAAGCATTTTTCTACAAACTTTTCCCCATTTGAATTAAATAATGGATTTTATATATTGATACATGGATTACCCAGAAAATGCAAAGTGCGGTTGAATTTTAGTCTCAGCTCCAATCGAAGTTAGACATTGCCTATGATCATATGCGTCGTGCTACGGATCAAGCCGTTCACTTAGCGTTACAATTGTTCTTTTAAAGAGTGAAAGAAAGTGTTTTTACTCTTTCCTTCAAAATCAAACATGCTTCACATTGGAAAATCGATGAATTTGTCACTCAGATATTGTGGACCTTGGACAATTTTAAAAGAAGTTAGAAATGTGGCTTATAAGCTGGATTTACTACAAGACTGACATAGTTTCATGCTGATCATTTGTAGCGATATCTTCATGACAGTGATAACTTATTGTATTGTTTGTTCGCAAAAGCATGATCAAGATGATCAAGGATAGTGCAGATCCTGAAACGAAGAGAAAGGCGATAGCAAAATTGTACTCTTCACAAGTTCCTAATGGAAAGGACACCCCTTGTCAAATGCAACCTGCGAAACAAAGTATCACATTCGAAAGCGTTATTTTGCATTTGTCATCAAAGACCATAATTTTTAGAAGGAGATGAGAATGTTACAATCCCAACAACCAAAAAGCTGTAAAGCATAAAATCCATGGTGGCATAGGACAACACATCACGACTTAGCGTATTAAGTGTAAATGCTTGTCCATTTTGACGGGGTTCTTGAGTGATGGCCGTTATGCCTAGGGGCTCAATGTAACATGCAGCGGAAGTCTTCGTATTGTAGGATTCTGTCACACAAATGCTCACACCGTCTTCTGTATCCTGAGTTTCGCGAGTTCAGCAATCCACTTTAATACTTCAAACTTTAGAGAGATATGAGAGAGAGATGAGAACTGTACACCGTATGGGGTCCCGAATTACCCACTGAAGGGCCCCCTATCCCGTTACCGAGATACTATTTGCTTTATTATCTTTAAAGAGACTCACGGTGTGACTGACGATAAGCCAAACGCAAGACCTCTGAAGACCAAGTGTTGGGCTGAACTGTGCACTGCTGTAGAAGCACCAAAGATGTCCAATCTCGAGCCTATGCACTCTTCCCAATAGTATGAGGGAGGGATGCAAAGCTAGGGCAGAGAGAGGGGCTATTTGGGACTGTTCTAGACTGTATATGAATGCTGTAAATGAATGAGAATGCTGCGTTTTACCTTCACTAAGTAGCTGGAGCAAAACGATGAATGAATGAATGCTGAAAACTGCATGGATGCAAAAAATGCAAGGTTTACTGATGGCTGAATGCTGTGAACTGATGGCTGAATGCTGAGGACTAATGCGTTTGCTGATGGAGGGCTGAAAGCACAAGCGTTGATGCTCCTCTTGTTGAAGGATGATTCGCTTCTCCAAAACGCATGGATCTGAGGTGGATGCAAGGCTGAATATGATGTGCCTAAATGCTCTTTGCTGAATATGAATGAATGAATAGATGATTATGCAAAGCCTCTATTTATACTAGTGATGTTGCTAGTCGGTTGGCACTAGATATTGGCCGACTGCTATATAAACATTAAATGCTTAATGATGATGCATAAATGCTGAAAATGACGAGAAAAATACCAGAAAAATCCTAGATAAATCTTGGATAATTCCTAGATGCTATCTGAGGTTCCTGCAATGGTCTAGATGCTATGCATGAATGATGTGCAATATGCAAGATGCTTTCTGATGCAAACCCTAAGGTTTCTGTTGACTGTATATGCATGAATGCGTCTCTTTAAGTGGGTTAAGGGACTTAGACTGACTGACTGACTATGATTCAAAATGACCTACGTAGCTCGTGCCTGACTTATCCTGGACTGAGGATATAGAATGGGGTCACAGCGTACAGTGCACAGTGCATGTGACATTCCCTCCTGCTTAGCTTGGTGGCAAGTTCATGGCTTCCAAGTAGTCCGCCAACAACTCGGGGTACTCTTGAAAGAACTCCTCGTCGAGCCATACGGCTTCATGGGTACCTCGATCTCGGAATTTCGTATAGAACTGACGTATCCGTCAACCGGAACCATGCTTCCAACTATGAAGAAGGATCTGCTCGGGCTCAATGACTTCTGCTTTGTCCACCACGTCTGGCTGCTGTTCATCTGAAACATCAAACACTTTTGGACCAACATATGGTTTTAGCCAAGAAACATGGAAAACATCATGCATTGTCCAATTGGTAGGTAACTTTAACTTCATGGAGACATCACTTAACTTTTTGACTATTGGAAAAGGACCAAAACTACGGAATGTACGCAAATAGACCCAATCCCCTTTCTTGAAGTGGATATCTCGTCTAAACTTATTTCCCTATCTGTGAACTGAATAAAGACCAAGCTCAAAATTGAGGGCCAAACTGTGTTGAGTACCAAACTTTGCGACATTGACATACTGATCTTCTATGCTTGCTAAGTCTTTTCCAGAGATGTTGAGAATGGTAGACTCCTCACTGGTCGGGATGCTGGTCTTTCTACTAAGAACATCTGCTACTACTGGGTTATGCTGACCAGGGATGTACTTGATCATTCCTTCAACCTGGTGGAAGAGCCGACCCTGTCGAGTGTGCTGTGCACTCCACTGGGCACTTGGCATCGTCCAGAGCCACTTAAGTGCTTGGTGGTCTGTGGTGACTATGAAAATGTGTCCATAAGGAACAGGTGTCAAATGTTTGAGAACTAATTGTTGTTCTGGCTTGCCCTTGAAAATCTTAGAAAGACGAGGGAAACTTGGTAGGAGGTTCTACTAACTGTGGGATATTGGGTGGGAGATCATCCTTAAAAATGTCTGAATGAGAAAGGAGATCTGCCAACTGAGGGACTGAAGATGATGAGACAGCGGTTATCGATGAGATAGAAGCTGTCTGAGTATAAATCAATGCTCCTTCTGCTCCCTTGCGAATAGCTTGATTGGCCTGGAGATGAGAAATCATAAGGATGCCAAGAATGCAAACTATCGCCCCGAATCATGACAGGCTCATGAAAACCTTTAGAGATAATAAAGATGTCCTGCCCCCAATTGGGAATAGGTTCATACTGACAAAACCACTAGATTCCTAAGATCATGTCACATCCCAAAAGAGGAGAGAGAATGAAATCTCGTTGGAATGAGGCCTTTTGAACTTGAAAAGAAAACTGTTGTGCCTGTTGAGGTATGTGGGTGCGGAGACCAGGTGTAAACCCGTCTACCTCCAAATGATAGGGTACTAAGGTACAACTCATGTTGGTAGCCAACTGGGGAGAGATGGCGTCCTCAGAACTGCCCATGTCAAAAAAGATTATGAACTGTCGATCCTTAGCAGAGCCATAAGCTCGGATTAGGCTTTTCTGTGTGGTTGTTGCCTCACCCTCCTGCTTAGCGTCAAGTACCACAGATGGCATGGAATGCATAGAAGGTATGATCTAAACTGCCTTGGTGGTAGCAGGCGGGTCCGGAGGAGCGGGGAATACTGCGGCAACTGTGGCAGAAGGCTCTTTGGAGAAAAAACATCTGTTTTCTAACTGATACCTCTTTTGCTCCTCTGGAGAGGAAGATAACCTCCAGTAATGCCTGCTTGAGCCTTCTTAGGCTTGGGTTCCTTACCCCCTGAACTAGAGCTAGGATTGTTGTCTGTCTTAGTGTCTTTAGAAGACGAATTACCCTTCCCCGGTTGGGGTTTGGTACTGGACTGTGATGACTGCTTGGGCTTGCCTCCGTTCATCTTCATTTCTTCTTTCTGAGCGAGAGTCAAAGCCCGGTCATATGTACTCGGTTCAAAGTTGCGAACTGTGAACCGAATGTTAGGATCCAATCCTCGAATGAATTGCTCCATCTTGGCCTGCGCAGATAGCCCTAACTGCTGTGCTAAAGTAATAACCTTTCCGGAAAACTGAAGCACTGAGAATCCATTCTATTTGAGTCCATAGAACTCATCCGCCAGACCGGTCATGTATTGGGGTGGGAGGAATCTGGTCTTCAGGTCATGGACAAAGGTATCCCAGCTGAAAGCTATGACACCTATGGTCTGGTCTGTATAGAGATTAGACCAATGCTGCCACCAAGTGACTGCCTCACTAGTGAGATGGGGAGCCGCTACGTTGACTCTATCCTGAGAATCTGTGATCCTAGCTAATGGAAAATGAGCAGTAAATTGATGAATAAACTGATTTACTGCTAAATGATCACACTTACCATCATACTTACTGAAATTAGGTTGACTTCAAATGACAGTAGTTGATGTTGCGGACTGCTGGCTGGTGACACCTGAGACTGGGGATGCTGAAGAGAGGTGCTGGTATCTAAGATGAATGGCCTCCTTTTCCCTTTGGTGCTCGAGTAACATACGTTCTCGATCGAGCTCTCGTTGGTGCTCCCAAGCGGCGAGTTCAGCCTGACACCGGTATTCGTCGATCCTATGTTGGGCTTCCTCAGAGTCCCATCTTTTTGCTTTTTCTTGTTGCTTTCTAGCTTTTGCTTCTGCTTTTTCTTCTCTCCTTCGGGCCTCATCCTCTGTAACACGCGGAAGCTCTGGGGGTCTTCTTTCAGCCCTAAACACTAGGGGAAACATGCTGATGCAAAACGCACACATGAAGAGAGAGTAGAGAGAGAGAGATATGCTGGAAATTCAGTATATTCTAATGGTGCAAAAAGGTACCTAAATCTACAGTCCTAGGCTGCCTTCATACAAAAGGTGATAGACACCAAAATCTAGTCCTAACTTGGACCCATTCCCTAAAGGAATGAATGATCTACTCAATGAGCATCCTTGCCTTTTATAGGCTCTTGAACAAATAGATGAGCTGGCCGACTGCTGGTTGGCCAGCCGACTGGCAGTAAAATCCCATAAATGTGATGCACCCTGTAGCCGCCTCAATCTGGTCCAGCCGACAGCCTTCTCTTTTTGCAGCTGACAGTCCCCTCTTGCAGCCGCCTCGTCATCCTGGTCCCCTCTAGCCAAATCAGCACTTGATGCTCCAAAATCCTAGCTTTAATGGTCTTTTTCTTGGCTACCCCCTCTGGATTAGCCCTGAGAATGTCCATGGGCATGTCAGGCACATGACATCCCCCTCTACTAAACTTGATGACGGGAATCCAACGTGTTCTTGGATGACTGTCATCATCCCAATCCTTTTCCCGAAGTCCCTCTGTCATCCATCCATCCCTAGCAACCCTTTTCTCTGAAATCCCGCCCCGGTCTCCAAACTGCTCTGACTCTGAATAAGATCTATGCATCTGTTCCCTCCAATCCCCAATCCATTCCTACCCTGACTCTGAACACTGTCTTGGTCTTCATTCCTAAGGAATGAGTCTGGCACTCTCACATCACCCCTTGGAGGATAATCCTCCCTTGGGACCGTTGCCCGAGAACCTGTCTGGCTTACAAGACTGCCATCCCCTCTGACTTTGTGGAACACCACCAACAAACCTCCTGGGAGCTCTTCCCGATCCTGTGTTCCTTGCCTTGGGCTTCGTATCCGTATACTTTCATGTACCTTGGACCTGTACACCTTCATATGGGACTGAATCAGTGTTTAGCTTTGCTGAGCTTGATGCTCTGATACCAATGTAACATGCGGAAGCTTCGGAGAAGATCGGTAACTTCAATGCTCACCACGGATGGTGTATTTGCCTTATTAAAATGATGTAAATCTGAAAAGAAAATACAGAAATCTTGACCTTTCTTGGCTGAGAAAACTCTGCCCTTGACCTGCAGCCCTTCACCCCTTTGCTTTAGCAACTCCTTGGCTTGTCTAGCCCTTGTATGCTTGAGCTCTTGGTGAAATCTGAGATGAAACAATGGGATTGTGGGCTCCTCTATTTATACTACTCCAAGATGAGCAGTCGACTAGCTTAAGTCCAGGCAGCCAGTTCCCTTTCTGCCCACGACTATAAAATCAGCATTAAATGCTGGAAATAACACATAAAAAACTGCGCTTCATTCCCTAGATGGCTGGGCTTTATGCGCATCACTCCTTAGGGGCTGGGGCATAGTCTTTAGGCTGTTTGGGGACTGGGCAGCCTGTATGGGCTGCCCCATACTTGCCCTTACAGCCATATAATTGCTTCATGTACTCTCAGCTGCCCTTGGGGCTGTCCTACAGCCCCTCCATGGCTGGTGGGTTCAGCCAGGGCCTTCCTGGCCCTCATGGGGGTGGTTTCACACCATCCCCATGCCCACACTAAGACTTGGGGTAGCCCTATGGGCTAGCCCCTTGTTCTAAAAGCAAACCCTAGCTATCTACACAATGATCTGGCATCCGGTACCATACCAGATACACAAAATCACTGACATAATTCCAGAGGGAGACTTACAGCGTGGACTGGCACTGATTCATGTGCAGGACAGTGCACACCTGACCTTGGACTCATGTGCACGACAATGCACACCTGACCTCGAACAACTGAGATGGATCCCTAGCTGACTCGTCTCGCCTGTCACACAAATGCTCACACCGTCTTCTGTATCCTGAGTTTCGCGAGTTTAGCAATCCACTTTAATACTTCAAACTTTAGAGAGATATGAGAGAGAGAGATGAGAACTGTACACCGTATGGGGTCCCGAATTACCCACTGAAGGGCCCCCTATCCCGTTACCGAGATAGTATTTGCTTTATTATCTTTAAAGAGACTGACGGTGTGACTGACGGTAAGCCAAATGCAAGACCTCTGAAGACCAAGTGTTGGGCTGAACTGTGCATTGCTGTAGAAGCACCAAAGATGTCCAATCTCGAGCCTATGCACTCTTCCCAATAGTATGAGGGAGGGATGCAAAGCTAGGGCTGAGAGAGGGGGTGTTTGGGACTGTTCTAGACTGTATATGAATGCTGTAAATGAATGAGAATGCTGCGTTTTACCTTCACCAAGTGGCTGGAGCAAAACGATGAATGAATGAATGCTGATAACTGCATGGATGCAAAAAATGCAAGGTTTACAGGTGATCATCAATAGTCTCGCAGCATGGCAGGTCAAGACCATTGAGGGGGCTGCAACTTCTTCTAACGGTCCATTCAATCTGGAGAGAACTCATCCACACACTCCATAGTTGCTGAGAGCAGCTATAGGGCTGTGCAGGACACGGTGGGTAACTTCTAAGCATGTCTTGTCTGCCTAAATGGCTTCCATGGGAAAGCAAGAGCATGATACTTGACACATGACACATGCCTGATCTCCAATGGTGGAGACGGATACACATCCAAAGGAAGAGAATAAGCTTCCTATGTTATCTAATGTCCCAAGGCCCATTGAAGAAAAACTCTCCACTGGCACTCACTCCTCTATCTCTAATTGATCAAAGCACAGCCTAGGGCTATTCAACTTCCGAAAAAGCCCTGCTATGTTAAAGATTTATGGCACATTTTAATACATACCTTACATATGTACGCAAACTTTTGCAACTTCACATACATACATGCATATATACATGTACGTACATACAGTTATATGTATGGTTAGTATGTACGTTCAAATTGAAGCAATAATTCTGAAAAAGTTGAGTAATCTCACCAATGCAAGGGAAATGTGAAGCACTTCTGCCATGAGCATCGTGCGCTCAAGATATCTGCAGGGCAAAGCATAAACGCGGCCTTGTAAACGAAGCAAGGCCGTCGGCATAAATGATAAATGTAAGAGACATGAAAATATAATACTATAACACTATAAACATCTGTAATTTATTCTCTCTTTCTCTCTCTCTCTCTCTCATTTCCGTCTTGAATCAAAGGTCTTGAGTTCAAATCTTGTCAGATAGATCAATTTGGTCTCTTGGGATAGTTTTCCTAAGACTTTAAAAAGTTCTCTTCTCTCTCTCTCTCTCTCTATATATATATATATATATAGATAGATTATTATTATTATTATTTTAATTGAATTTCATGGAACACTATCAAAATATCTAGTCTATTGGATGAAGACATAATGGCCAAGTTTAGATCATTACTTAGGAGGTAGTTTTCCTGTTTTTTTTTTTTTAGAGATGGAATTGACGATGGCATGTGGGAGAAGGGGGTGGGTATTGAACCCGGGCTATCGCGGTGTAGGGTAAGAGCCCTTACCGCCGCCGCCGTCGCCGCCTCGCTGGGCCATTCTAGTTCTCCAATTAGTAATGTGCATTGTGCTTGGCAATAAACGGAATATTACCCTTTTATGAAGGAAGAAACATATATTAGAATTATACATTTCACCTTAGTGTTGTTATATTAAGCAATGGGTAAATGGGGTTGTTTGCATAACGTAATGTATGTAGGTGAAAAGAATTATCCCTATATGGTGGTCAAATGTGTATTCTTAGTGAAAAATATAGAGAAATGAAGTTAGAGCTTTAGCTGGCCATACTTATGTTAAAATTTAGTGTGTTAGAGCTTTAGAATAGTTATAGGTGGCCATACTTATGTTAAAATTTAGTGTGTTAGAGCTTCAGGATAGTTATAGGTGGTCATACTTATGTTAAAATTTAGTGTGTTAAAGCTTTAGGATAATTACAGGTGACCATACTTATGTTAAAATTTAGTGTGAAATATTCTTGAGCACTAAATTGTTAGTGTGTTGATGTCTATAAGCTTAAAGCACCTTGTCAAAGCCTTGAATCTTGCACAAACTTTGACCATACATTGCCCTGGCTAACTATTTATGGAAACTACTATTTTCTAATTCTAACCAAATTTGGTGGACAAATAGGTGAATCGTTGCTAACCCTTTGACCATTGTCCACCATTGTCCAACCTGGCCCCTGCCAACCATAACCTACTATTTTTAGGCAGTAAACTCTTTGACCCAAAAATGAGTGTGATGCAAACCCTTGACTTTTGTTGACCTTGACTAGTGTTGGGTGGTTAACATCACCCGTTGCCAACATCCAATCCAATGGATATAAAGTGGTGAGATTGGCCTGATCTAAAACAAATTAACTACCCGTGTGTTGATGAGAATGATGAACTTGGGGTTGACACCGACACTGAAACTATGGTTTCATTCGATAAGCTCCATCTCAATTTTGTGTACCATTGGGTTATGGCTTTCTTATGCATGCTCAGGGGTCGGCATATTTAATCTTGTTGAGGGGTTATGGCTTTCTTATGCATGCTCAGGGGTCGGCATATTTAATCTTGTTGAGGATCCATATTTTAGAGAACTTCTCTCAAGTACATGACCTCTTCTTGCAATATATGTTTCATATGTACTGACACTCTCTAATCTCTCTTCTTGCAATATATGTTTCATATGCACCGACACTCTCTAATCTCTCTTCTTACAATATATGTCTCATATGTACTGACACTTTCTAATCTCTCTCTTGCAAATTTTCCAATTGTGAGGTATTTGCTTTTTTGATAAGTGGTGTTGGTGCCAGTGAGATAGTGGCACTTTCTAATCTCTCTCTTGCAAATTTTCCAATTGTGAGGTATTTGCTTTTTTGATAAGTGGTGTTGGTGCAAGTGAGATAGTGTTTTGGCAGAACAAGGTGGCCGCATGTGGATGGTTATGGCCATGGGTTGTATTCAACCACCGTATTGAGGTTGGCAAGGCCTATGGTGAAGGGGCACAAGTTGCGCCATTGAACTAAGAGATATGTACACACACACACATGTACAAAAGGCCAAAATGACCTATGAAAAAAAAAAAGGGGTGGTAAACTTGACTAAAAGTCTATAGGGTATCTCCTACCATATGTCCAAAGAGATCGATGCTCTTCCAATTTATGGCATCCAAATCAGCATTTGTTAGACATTGATCTCCCTTGATACTTCAAAGGATTGTAAGCATACTCATGATCAAGATCAAAATGGAGCCTAAATTTTGGAGGATTATTTGTCTTTACTTGAGGATTCATTTTGTAGACCTTAGAGAGTTGCTACAAACCAATGGAAAGGGACTAGCTAATCTAAGAGAGGCAATGTAATTGAAGTAAGAGAGGTGTTCTAGACCACTGAGGAGTGTTGCAAATATCAAGAAATTGCTACTAAGAATAGAGAAGTGTTGCAAACCAAGGAGACATGTTATAGAGCTTATTATACTTTTCCTTGACAAGGCAATATGGGAAGAGGATAAAATTCCAAGGGGAAGAGCACTTATAGAGAATCCCTTGAGCATGAAGCAAGTACTGAGCCAATGGAAGAGCTACAGGAAAATGAAGAGCTACATGAGATCATGCATGAAGAAGGCAATGACAATGAAGGGACACAAGAAATGCAACTCTGGTTGTCACATTGCAGCATTGTAGGCTACTTATGCACCACCTATCCTATAGAATCCTCCTCAGACACAATGCCTCACATGATGTAAAGCATGTAGCTTTGTACTCAGCGTCTATCGATGAGAGTGCAATAGTGGGAGTGTGACATTGGTTATTGATCCAAGAAATGCATCCCGAACCAAGAGAAAAGCAATACCTTGTTACTACCCTATTACTAAGTGCCTGGTGTCCGAATTAGCCACCCAATCTGAGTTAAAAAATCCACTGAGGGTTTTGCCCCCAACATAGGTGATGTTGTACTCCTAAGTACCTTGGATGTATCGCAACACCCACATATCTGCGTTTCAATGATTCCCCCGGATAATGTGCTCAAAACACCAATAGCAACACTAATGTCTGGTCTAGCATAGATAATACTACCAAAACCAATTTCATGTATAAGGTCTCATCCACAAGGTTTGAGGTGTCTTTGATGGACAGCTTTAGATCAACCTCCATTGGGGTACCAAACTAACTTGCATTTGGTCATACATACCAAATGCCTTGAGTGTCTCACTTGCATATTTCTGCGAAGACATGAAAATGTTATATGGTTTCCGCTTGGACCTCAACCCCCAAAACACTAATGCATGAGCCCAAGATCTGTTATCTCAAACTTTCCACTAAGCATATGTTGTGTTTGTGAGATCTTTTTTTGGTGATTCCTTGTCAAGATGAGGTCATCTACATAGAGAACAAATGACCATATACTTCCCCTACTCACAAAAGACATATAAATTTATATCTGAATGATTATGTAAGAGAATAATACTCACAAAATGACCATATGCGTCCCTTGCTCACAAAAGACATATAAATTTGTATCTGAAGGACTGCGTAAGAGACTAACAGTCACAAAGCATCAATCCCATGGTACCATGCTCGTGGGGCATGTTTCAGCCCATAGAATGTCTTTTGTAACCTGCAAACTTTGCTTTTAGAATTGGGAACTACAAACCGAGGTGGTTGTTCTACATAGTAGATATTTTATATCTATATGGAGAACACACACACACGCACACGCACATATGTATGTGTGCGCTTTTGCCGCACAGGTCGTAGAGCTGGGGACTTGCCGGACACCGTATGCGAGCCACGAATGGCTGCAAGCATACAACCAGGAAGGTAAGCTCAAAACAGAATGCAAAAGGTGTGTCACTCACCGCTTAACTGCCGCCTTGAAGGATTCCCGCGTCGCAGCCGTGAAGGAGGAGCCGCCGTCGCCGCTCTACCGCCTCACCGCCGCCTCGCCGTGCCGCTACACAGTGCGCTCGATCGCTCTCTCACTCTCTCTCTCTCTCTCTCTCACACACACGCAGGAGAAGGAAACCAAAGAGATAAGGCAAGAGCACTCTTCTATTCACAACACATGAGAATGAGGATTTTAGGGTTACATTTGACTCATATAGGTGACTTGGCCGTTCACACTTGGGCGCCCATACATGGCCGGCCGACCCTAACCCTTATCCTACTGATATCCAAGGTGCGCCTCTCATCGGCGATCACCCAATCCCTTCATCCTTAACATATGGTGCCGACAAGCCCGGCCCATGACTCAGAATATTTAAATTAATGACGTAAAATATAGTACGTCGCCATGTCCGCCATGGGTTAACATGCCCCCCTTCCTGATGTAGATTCCGTCCTCGGAAGCTATGGTATGGTAAGCTCGAGAGGGTGTTGTGGTAGACCGTCTGCAAAACAGGGAAGTAGAGTGAAGGTATGCTGGAATTCAAAAGATATAAAGTGTATAAATTCAAGCATGTGAGACCACAATGGATGTTGCTATGAGAACGTAGTTTAAGGGTCACATGAGTGAGCTAGTGTAGCAAATTAATAGGAGTTTAAAATTATTGAAAGGAATTCAAGAGTTAGCAAGGTGTCAAGGTTAATCAAGGTTTATAACTGGCCTAAGTCAAGGAAAATAACCAAGCTTAATAAATAAACAGATGACCACACTGTGTCTACTCTAAGAACAAGTTAATACCACAAGCCTTGGGACACAAGAAACATCAGAGTTATAGGAGCTTTTTGCCTTCTTTTTTTTTTATAAAATTAATGCACGTGACAATTTTTACACACAATGGCGACCTTCCTAAGGCAAAACTAACATCGATCCTGGTACCATGTTTAACACAAGGCATTATCCAGGAATCTATTAGCTTACTTTAGGCAAGGCTACCCCCTACCAACCAAGGCATCGGTCTGGAGTAGAATATTCCTCGCCTACCAAGTATCAATAAGGCGATAGGCCAACATTAAAGCACATCATAGACTTGTATTGCCATTTATTGTAGGCTTTTTTTTAAAAAAAAGTTTCTTTTGATCTTCGCTCCTGAACTAAAATGTGTTCTTACATCCTTTCGACAAGGGGTAAAAGCTATGTCCTAGAGGTCAACACACACACAGCCAGGTGTTCAAACATTAAGATGGTTTGACCCTAGACCTAAGACAATTGTATTCCAAGGTTAACTAAAGACGTCATGCTGCCTAGGAATATTTCCAATAAAGTTAAGCTCATTAATGATTTACACTAGCATGCAAGCAACTTCAAAAACTAAGTAGTACATTGACAATTTCCATGTGGTCATGCCTTATAGTTTATGAAATTAATTGAACAGAAAAAACGAAAGAGAGTGGGTATGGAAGAATTACACCTGTAATTGGAGATCTCCTTGATTTGACGAGACAGCTTGCAATTTGATGTAGATATATTTTGATGAACGTTGCGGCAGTCTCAGGACTTGAAAGCGAACCCACCTCAAACTTTTTAACCTGTACAATCAACTAACAAGCACTATACCTCGAGAGGCACATCAGTGTGGAAAATCAAAGACTCGTTTAAAGAATCTAAACTAGAAAAAACTTGAAAACACTAACCTACCTACCAGTCACCACACTACTACTGAGGATACGGTAAGAGGATGTTGTAGAGTCCTGGCTCTAGCCCTAAGGCTAAGCCTCTATCCGCATCATCCAAATAAATAAAATCAACCTCAGTAGTGCCATGAGTTTCATCCGTCCATTCATCATTGTCAGATATTTCCTTTTCATTTTCCCATCCACATAGACTCATCAAGAATGTAACCATGCGAGGATAGTCGTCTTGTGGAAAAGGAAAGCATTGGGCTATCGGGGATATGTCCTCTACGGAGTAGGGGTCAGTCATGGTCAATAGGCGAATTAGCCATTCTAATTCCTCAATATTTTTCTCTCTGGCTAATACATCTATATGATCCCATTCAGTTTCAATTACAGGATAGCACATGTGGAATATCTGAGAAAGGTACAGATGATACCTCTCACCAAAGGTAGGAGTGGATGAAGTGTATGATGATCGTGCATCTGCCATATCTGCAAACACAGATATAGCATCAGTAGGTTTATGACAGGTCAATCTAGTTCTTGATTGTATATACGGATATCTCTGCTTTTAACGTGCTCTTGCTCTTTTTACTATTTTTTGCTTTTTTTTTTCTTTTCTTTCTGTGTATGAAGCTATATATATACATTCCCTTGAATTTGGCAATTACATGGTCAGGGAAGAAGGTTAAGGAGGAAGCATTAGAATGTCGAGCGTGAGTACATGCTCCCCCTTTCCTTGGGTAGATCATATTATTTGCAATGATGTTGCAGCCTCTTGGAACCAATTTGTCCAGCGGGTCATCGGTTGTGATGTGGGCAGATAGCTTTTTATGACCCTTGTGGCCACATCCAATTGTAGAGATGGTAGTGTACGCTCCCATTGACGAATGGAGGAAATGGTTTCCGACGATACTATTACAAGGGGAGACGTAGACTCGTCGGTTTTTTGTTGGGTGTTGGCAAGAGTAGGTATAGAGCATGTAGAAACTTCTATATCAGCGTGTGCCTGGCATGAGGAGCTAGAAGCTTCATGTGGCTCCCCCCTTCCTGAGCTAGGTGGTAATGATCGATATCGTTTGGGAATCCAAACTAACTCTGGAAGAAGTGGTGTGGAGCACTCTGTTACCTTTCCCTTACCACGATCTTGAATTATCGTTGGGGTGGTAACAATTGGTTTGCAAGGTTTTACAGGTGATGTAGAGGGATTCAGCTTATGTTTAGGGACCCAAATCTGGTCATTTCCCTCGTAGTACCCTTGGGCTACTAATAATTTTTTAGGGATCCATCGCGATGTTACATTGCCCTTTCTCGGGTGGGTAGCTGCTTTCCTTTTACGAGGCTTCTTGGTGGCTGAACGAGATTGAGCAGGGGAAGTAGCTGTTAACGAAGCTTTGGGGACCCATTTGTATGTACTCTTTGGCATAGTAAACGAAGCTTTAGGGACCACCTTGCCTGTTTCCACTCTTGGCGTTGAAGCGTTAGAGGGGTGGCCAACAATCGAAGATGGTTTTGCCACTGGACTTGGTGATTTTTCGTTATCCATCATTTTGTCCAGAGTTGATGGCTTGGGAGTGAGATTTTGAGCGGTCAGACCTAGTGTTGGTTCTTGCGTCGTGACTCGTCTGGTTGCCCAATCGATATTGCATTTGGTGGCCATCATCCATCTGCGCCCTAAGTTTACAGTCCCTTCCATGGTACCAGCAGGCATAACCAAAAAGCTTTGAATTATGGTTCCCTTGTCATAAGCAACCGGAGTGTGCAGAATTCCTGAGACAGGGGTTTTCTTCTTGTTGATTCCTTGAACTTGGATAGAACTCTTGGTTAAAGGTGGTTTTCCCAGTTGACACCACACGCCATATGATAGCAAATTATGTTGAGCTCCTGTATCCAATAATGCATTATACAGCACCTCCCCGTAAGGACTCTGTAACTCAATTGGGTATCTTAGAGGTGGGTCAGATTCCAGTGCATCCTCCTCTGCTTCCTCGAAAAATACTTGCGTAATTCCCAAGTTGGCTTCTCGTTGTCGCCTAGCACGCTGTTGACGTTCTTTGGCTTCGACTCTCGCTTGTATCTTTTTAAGCTCAGCTTGTTCTTTAGCTGCCTTCTTTTGATGGACTGCATGTAACTCCTCCTGGCTCAGGGGGTCATAGTATCGTTTGAATTTACTCCCATTAAGGAATCCAATGGTTTCAACTCCGTCGAGAGTCTCCACTCTGATGGTACCTTGTGGGGTAATTTCACATACTCTATACGGTCCCTTACCAGCATATTTGAGCTTTTTCTTTTCGTTTCGCACTCCATACATTAGGACTTTATCCCCAACCTTGTGTCCTTGTCCTTTAGATGGCGATCAAACCATTTTTTCCTCTTATCCTTCTCCACAAGGGCATTGTATACAGCCAATTGTCTTTCTTCGTTTAGCCGCTCAAGGATATACAGACGCTCTGCTAAGGGATTACCATCCCAACCCTCTTGAGTAGCAACACGAAGACTAGGAATGACAAATTCCCATGGCATGACTGCTTCTTGGCCATATACCATTTTGAATGGTGTGCAATTAATAGCCACTTTGTACGCAGTACGATAGGCCCATAAAGCTGTCGTAAGCTTTAGATCCCAATCCGTTCGATGAGCTTCAACTGTCTTTGTCAAAACAGAGATTAAAGTCTTGTTGGTACTCTCAGCTTGGCCATTCGCTTGCGGATAGTAAGGAGTAGATTTATGATGGGATATCATGAAATTTGTTGTGAGCTCCTTAATCACTTCATTTATAAAATGTGTACCATTGTCGCTCACAAGTTCAAAAGGACAACCGAATCGTGTGATTATATTTTCAAAGAGGAACTTGGCTGTTGTCCTCGCATCTGCCTTACGTGTCGCTTTCGCTTCAGCCCATTTGGTCATATAGTCAGTGGCCACAATAATATAGCGAGATTGTGTGTTTCGGGCCGCTGGACTAATTGGACCTACAAAGTCTAAACCCCACTTTTCAAATGGTTGGTTTACTTTGATCGGATGTAGGGGCATCTGATCTTTCCTCTGGGGTTTCTTGTATCGTTGGCATCATCGCAACCCTTCACAAAGAGTGATGCGTCTTGGAACATAGTGGGCCACCAATACCCTGATTGTAAGATCTTTCGCGCAGTTAAGTCGCCTGAGAAGTGACCACCGGCTACGCCCATATGTGCCTCTTGCAAAATGTATAGATACTCATCCTCTCGGGCACAACGCCTAAGAACGTCATCCTTTCCTCTTTTATAAAGAGTCCCGGCTATCAGGCAATAGGGTTCGCATTCTTTGATTAGCTTTCGAGCTAGATCTTTACGAAGCTCCTTGGGTGGAAAGCCATTAACCAAAAAGTTAACAATCTTCTCACTCCATTCAGGCATTGTCTCCACCATGAACAGGGAAGTGTCCGGTAAGTCATCATCAACCCCCGTAGGAGCCTCACCATTAGGTATGCGAGACAAATGATCAGCCATAACATGTTTTTTGCCAGGTCTCACAACAACAGTGAAATCAAACTCAAGAAGAATCAATAGCCATCGTGTGATTCTTCCTGTGGAGCATGGTTTGTTTACCAGATATAACAATGCTTGATGATCCACATAGAAAACAAACTTGGTGGCAAGGAGGTAATAACGAAATTTCCTTACTGCATATATCATTGCCAACCCTTCTCGCTCCGTAGTGGTGTAGTTCATCTCAGCATCATTCAACTGGCGACTGGCAAAGCTAATAGGGTAGTCTAGCTTGTGTTCTCCAGGTTGAGTTAACACACACCCAATAGCAAAGTTTGATGCATCAATATGCACATGGAAGAGTAAATCCCAGTTAGGCATTCTCAAGATTGGAGCACTCGCCAAGGCCTTCTTTAATAGCTCATAGGCACGGTCACATTCTTCGGTCCAAATAAACTCGATGAGAAGCTTATACAATGGTCGAGCTATCTCGGCGAAGAAGAGAATAAACCTTCGATAATAACCAACGTGGCCCATAAAGCGTTGGACTCCCTTGTAGTTGGTGGGTGGGGGTAATTCCAGAATGACCTTGATTTTACTCTCGTCAGTGGAAATCCCATTTTTGGACACTATATGCCCTAAGATAACTCCGTGTTTAACCCAGAATTGGCATTTGAAAGGATTCAAGGAGATGCGATATAATCTACACCTTTCAAATATTTTTCGTAAACACATCAAGTGCTCGTCCCAAGAGGAATGAACACAAAGATCATCTAAGAAAGCTTCACAGAAGTCCCTTAGATATTCCTTAAAGGCCGTGTTTATCAATCGTTGGAATGTTGCAGGTGCATTGGTCAAGCCAAAAGCCATGACGCGAAAGGCAAACACTCCAAACTCCGTGATAAATGCTGTTTTAGCTTGGTCCTCGACTGCAATTGTGATCTGATTGTAACCCGAGTACCCATCTAAAAAGCTATATGCCTCCTTGCCTGCCACTCTTTCAAGCACATGTTCAGAATATGGCAAGGGGTAATGATCCCTTCTGGTGGCTGCATTAACCTTTTTGAGATCAACGCACACTCTGAGTTTCCCATTCTTCTTTGGCACGATGACTATCGGAGAAACCCATTCTGAGTGCTCAATAGGATATATGAATCCACATTTTACCAGCTTTTCAATTTCCTCTTGTACAATCTTTGCGTACTTAGGATTCATTGGGTAGGGACGTTGCTAGACTGGTTTAGCAGTGCTAATCATTGGAATCGTGTGTTGCACCACCGAGGGTGGAACACCCTTCATATCATGATATGTCCAAGCAAATATGTCCTTGAATTCTTTAAGAAGCTTCGTAAGTGCAGCTTCTTCCGCCTTGGTGAGGTCTTGAGCAATAAAAACTGGTTTAGACTCCTCACCCGGATCTGCTAAGTCTATCTCCTTAACTACCGCAGGGCCATCGTAGACACCGCTACTCCCATTGGTAGGCGTTCGTTGGGCTTTTGTGTAGACTACTTTACGTTCCCCTGTGGTGAATGATTTGAAATGCTCGGGTGCGGGGTGTAGGTCTACTGGTTCTTGTTGTGCCCGGTTTTTTTCTTTTAATTCTGCCTCCTTTTGTTGTTGAGCCAACTCTTGGTTTTGCCGCCTTCTTGCAGTACGACTTAGTTTTGGCTTTTCTTTGATTTCTAATTGGGCGACGTCATGAGGTTGCGGAATACACCACATGACACTTTGGAGGTATTGTCCCCAATTATCCGCTATCTTCCGATGAGCATCAATGGCTCCTATATAACTAAGCCATTCTGCAGTGGATCTCTCCTTATTTATTGCAGTTCGTACATTAGCTCGATAGCGTTGGCGCTTATGTCTCGTTTTCTTCTTACCAAGTTTTTGATTTTTGCTTCTATCCGATTCAGACTCACTTGGTCAATCTTCACTTTCGGATGAACTGCAAGAGGCCCCTGTCCTAGGCCTTGAGCACCTTGCTTCCACGTTTGGGTGAATATTTGATTCATTTTCCTCATCAGGCTCAGGGTCAGTTTCTTCTTGAGATTCATACTCAGAGTTGTATTGGTCAGAGTCTTCGCTACTTTCAGTGTCGGTGGAGTTTGCCACGTTCTTGCCATCAGGAGTCAAGTGCATAACACCTATCATGTTTATTGGCACTAACGGTGGCATATCTTGCCCCTTAGGTGTTACCCAACTTGTGCCTCTATTTCCCCATGTGTCTATGGTTGCCGCTAGGTGTACCCAATCCACGTTATCCGACTCAGTCATACCCGGTAGGACATCCATATAAGGAGAATCTTTCCCATCATCAGTCTCTTTTTTGCATGTATAGCAATACCTTAATGGGGCGGAGTGAATAGTGGTATCCGATCGATTATCAATGATAACCTTGCTTCCTAAAGGATGTGCACGACCATTCTCAAGATCAACTCGAATGACAGAGTCCTGGAATTGTAGGTAGACATGGTTTTTCGACCAGTCATGCATCATTTGTGCTTCCCTCATGAAAGGACGTCCTAAGATCATTTGATATGACATAGGATGCTTGGAGAAATCCATTACAATGAAGGTATGTCGTACCTTGTATCCCAGAACCTTGATCTTAAGGTCCCTTAACATTCCAATAGGTTTAGCTATGGTTCCGTTTGCCATCTTAACCACTATGTTTGTGACTTCGAGGTGAGGTCTCCCCATGGATTCCCAACAGTTTTTAGTCACAATGCTCACTCCAACACCACCATCAAGGATTCCCTTTAGAGTTAATCCCTTGGTAGTAATGGGGAGAGTGGCATTAGATTCGTCACCTTCAAAGTACTGTCCCAACTTGTTCACAGGTATTTCAACGACCGAATCTTCATCTAAGTTGGGTTGTAGATCCCAATGTTCCCCTTCATCTTGAAGCGTGTCGGGTCTATCCATATTTGCAAATTGTGGTAGCCCCGCCTTAAGTTCTCCATTGAGAAATGCCCGAAGAGCTAAGAATAGCTCAGGATCTCCGTATAATTTGGATATGATCGTGGTTCTGATTTCGGAGGACATGAAATCCATTAGCTTGGACACATTCAATGGTACTTTTCGAGATATCGCCCCTTGACTAGGGACTGGTGAAGATGGAATCACTTCCTCTTCAATGGGGTCAGGCATTCCCTCACTAAACAATTTTTCCAGCAAGAAGGGTGTTTGCCCACTTCCTGATGTTCTATCCTCACTTTCTTCTCGAATGATACTCGGTATAGCTAACGGTTTATGGTTCCTGTGAGGCTGAACTTGCGTAGGAAACACTGTGTCTGGAATTTTGATTTTTCTCGTGTTTGGCTCCAGTTCTCTTTGTGTTTCTTCCACCAAACCCCTTAAGTGTTGCACTTGTTCAATCTCCTCAACTGGGTTTGGGTAAGTTCCAATCTTTTTCTTGAGGGTTTTTGGCCCACGTGGCTTGTCTTGGGGAGTCTCAGTCAGTTTGGGTGGTCGAGAGGGCATTAACTGACTTGGTTGTGGGGCCGAGGAAGTTTCCTTCTGTTTCCCCTTATTTTTGTACTCGCTTGATTCTCCTTCATTGAGCTCCTGAGTGGGTTCCTCCCTTAAGGTAGTGGCTTTGGTCCCCATGGTTTCTATTGAATCAGAATCATCTTCAGGATCATTCATATACACGGGGTCGTCTCCTGTCCCTATGTTGGTCTTTGAACTGGGCTTGGAGCTCATGGCATTAAGCGATCTCTTTCGTCGTGTTTTCTTTTTCTTTGCCTGAGCGATTGATGCAGTATCCCTCTCTTCAAGAATGTAGTTTTGATTTTGAAGCATTGACCGTGTAACTACATTCGCGGGTACAACGGGTGTGGTTCCTCGTGCTTGGTTGGTGACCTCAACCAAATTCAATGGCGTAATCTTGGGTGCATTAGGATTATGTGGACATTGAGCGATCAAATGATCTATGCCACAACGATTACATGTAAGTACCGGCATTCCCGATGTGCTCCCTTGATTTGGTTGCATTTGAGTAGCGATCTTCTGTAGCCTATTAGGGCACTCTGCTACACGATGCGGTCCACCACAATCGTAGCATTGAAGAGGTGGTCTCCTCGCCAAGGTATTAAGGTTTTGCCCTCTTGTGGCAAGAGCAGCCGCTTGATATACAGGCTTGACTTGCCCGAAATGATCCTCCATGTAGTACTGGGGAATCATTTCAAACGTATCAATCCCGTATGGAGCAGTAGGGTCTATCTCCTCTTCATAATCCCCACATGCACTATGTGACTCACAACCCATCTGGTTTACAGGGGTAATCCTTGGATGTGGAGGTTGTGGTCCTAGCACTGGCGGTGGTAACGGCACAGACTGGACTACATTCGGATTCCTTGGAACTATGTGCTGTGACGGTTGCTCGATAGGTTGTGCAGGCATTAGCGCGGGTACTTGAGGTGTGTTTGACCAAGCTAGTGGTGCCTGGTTTGCCAACATTCGCTTAAGTGTTAGGCAATCTTTAGATTGATGGCCATACTTACCACATGCATTGCAATTCCCATTGAATTTGACTCTGAATGTGGGACATTCACTCGTGCTATGTGGTCCTAAGCACACCGAACACCATTGTTGCTCTCTTCTTGGGTACATATGGCTATTCTGAGGAGCTCGATTACCCCTAAAGTATTCTTGGAGAGCCTTAGTAAGGTCGGTCACAGACATTTCAGATATCTTGGGCTCCTTGGCAATAGGTTTCACCGTCATTGGCTCGTGCCCAGATACTTGCGAACTAACGGATTTTGTTTCTGAAGACACCTTTTTACCTGCAATCATCAAGTTGTCTTCTAACTGGATTGCATTGGCAGTGACTGCTTCCCACGTTGTAAGACCTCTAATGACTAGGCCATTGTAAATGTCTTCATGGCGCAATCCTCGGATGAATCTATCGAGGAGTTGGTTGTTATTGAAGCGTTCATCGGGAGTGCAGCGAGAATTTAGATGCTTCAATCGACTTATAAAGTCTCTCACTGACTCCCCTTCCTCGCGTTCAGCTTTTTGGAGTTGAGATGCTACTCCCCAAAGCACACCCTCACGTATGTATTCTTTCAAGAACAATCTCTTGAGAGTGGGGTAGTGAGTGCGCTCTTCAACCCTTAAGGTTCGATACCAATCTCCGGCCTTCCCACTCAAGGTTAAGCCTAGGGCTTTACACTTATGCAGCTCATTGTGCTCTTCCAAGGAATCACACACGTGCTCAAAGACTTCAATGTGCTTCCTAACATCCTCGTTACCACTGAAGTTTTGAGTGAGCTTAGCCACTTGTACTGCCTTGCTTCTAGGTTCTCTCTCAGGCATGCCCCGCATGTTTTCTGCAATGGATCGTCCGATCGTCTGAGCAAATGCTGCGAGATCACCTAAGTGAGCAGGCATAGTTGGTGGAGGCACTTCTGGGAAAGCCTGGCTGATAGGAGTTGGCGTTGGTCTGAGTAGGTTGGCAAATGACGTAGGATATGATATGTGACTAGGCCTAGCTCCCCTTGGATAATGGTTATGATAAGGCGGTCGTGGAGCATACGCCATTGGCATACTAAGAGGCGTAGGAGCTACCGGAGCATGAGTAGCGATAGGTACATAGGGTCGATAGGCACTGGCACGCACTGTTGTAGGTACTGTTCCACTAGGTAGCGGTGTCGTACTAACTACAGCGGTAACAGGTGCACTTTCAGCTATGCTCATCATTGGGGTAGGCATTGCGGATTCCCTAATGGAAAGTTGAGCCAAGGTTGGAAAGCTAAAGTTACTACTCGTGGGCTCAACCTGCATTGAGACTCCAGGCGAAACAACATATGAAGGGTCTATGGGACTCACCGAGGGAGTCTCCAATTGTGATAGGGTTGGTTGTTTGGCCTTGCCCGTATCCAAAAACCTCATAGGGCCAGTGGAAACTAGGTCCACTCCCCTATTTTGCCTCTCAATTTGGATAATTCTATGAATCACCTCACATATCATGTGTTGTTGCTCCTCTAGATTAGTGGCGCTAGATGTAGATCGTAGGACTTCTAACCAACCTACATGGTATGTGTAACCTGTGTATAGGTCAGTTAGAGTCTCTGTGTGTAGATCATATTCCCAATTTTCATTGAGAAATATCCCATCTAGACTTGGTGTGCCAAATGGTTCTCTTGAAGTGGACGCAATGTCACTTCTTATGGATTGGCTTCTAGGGACCTCTACTTTAGGAAGAGCATCGGAATGTGGTAGCTCAGTAGGGCCCTCATTAAACGAAGTGGGTAGAATATCCACATGGACACTCTTTGGGAGGGTAGGGTCTACATAAGATGTGAATGGTGAATCTACTACCCCTCCTTCTTCATTTACTTCGCTTGTCGCATGCTCAGAGCGTGTAGCTCTACTAAAGGTCTCTATTAGACGACTAAACATGCTAGATCCAGGTTGTGGGGCCCACACTGGCATGTTTTGGCTTGTCTCCTCAGGATTCTTGGTAGGGTGTCCTTCCATGGCTTCTGAGTCAGAAGATGAGTCACTATCCACTATTCGTGGATCTTGGGTTGCACTCCCTTGGGTTCCAGCCGAAGGCCAAGATGCCAACGTGGAGGGATGGTGTGAGCCTGCTTAGACTGAAACGCTTTCTAGTGGCTCAGACTCCAGCACCCGACCAGAGCGTAGATGCATGTGACGTGGGTACCCTACGTGCGTTGGTAACTACCCTTGAAACTCACACAAGTGGTTTCTTAGGTGTTTCGCACCCCGTTTTTACTTGTTTTTGTGTTGTTTTTAACCCGTTTTTGACCCCCTTACTTACGGTCGAACTTGGGCTAGGGCGTGTGATAGCTCGAAACGAGCGTATCGTTTAAAGGGTCCTAGCGTGCTTTACAGCACCGTGTTTGCCTATCCAGAGCTCCTGTGGTCCTCAAAACAGTCCGTTTCTCTTGGGGGAAAAGGGCAAAAGCCTATTTGCTTGTGGAGGAAAGGGTGAGGGCTTTATCCCACATGCTCACTTTACTCCTTGGGGAGTGGGCTACATATAGGGCACGACTTCCCATAAGCTCTCACTTGAGAGAAAGCTATGGAGGCTCACTCTCCTATATATATATATCAAAAGACCGAGACCGAGACCGGGGTCGTGGGTCGTGGGTCGTGGGTCAATTGGGGTTCTTTCTTTTCAAAAATTTTTTCTCCAATTAGAAAATCTTTCCTCTCCACACGTTCGGTTCTTTCTTTGAAAATAAAATTTAATTTTTTTTCTTTTTTTATTTTTTTATGATTTTTTATTTTTTATGATTTTTTATTTTTTTTTCCCTGTTTTTTTTTGTGAGATAAGTTTTCTACGGTTTCCTTAGGGTTCAGCCTTGGCCGCGGCGCAGTTCGCACACACAGCACAGATCTGGGGATTCAGAAATCCCTCTCACACGCAGAAACCGGATAACAGAATGCACGCCCACACGCGGAGCGAAAATATAACAAAAGAAACAAAAAATGCAGCAGACAAATTACAGAAACAGATTGCAAAACACAGAAACACCTTAACAACAAACACACAGTCGCTTTCCTACAGTGTAGATTAAACTTCACGCAGCAGCCGAGCTGCAAACTGGAGCTTGGTGCAGGGCAACTCCCCGGCAGCGGCGCCAAAAATGTGCGCTTTTGCCGCACAGGTCGTAGAGCTGGGGACTTGCCGGACACCGTATGCGAGCCACGAATGGCTGCAAGCATACAACCAGGAAGGTAAGCTCAAAACAGAATGCAAAAGGTGTGTCACTCACCGCTTAACTGCCGCCTTGAAGGATTCCCGCGTCGCAGCCGTGAAGGAGGAGCCGCCGTCGCCGCTCTACCGCCTCACCGCCGCCTCGCCGTGCCGCTACACAGTGCGCTCGATCGCTCTCTCACTCTCTCTCTCTCTCTCTCTCACACACACGCAAGAGAAGGAAACCAAAGAGATAAGGCAAGAGCACTCTTCTATTCACAACACATGAGAATGAGGATTTTAGGGTTACATTTGACTCATATAGGTGACTTGGCCGTTCACACTTGGGCGCCCATACATGGCCGGCCGACCCTAACCCTTATCCTACTGATATCCAAGGTGCGCCTCTCATCGGCGATCACCCAATCCCTTCATCCTTAACATATGGTGCCGACAAGCCCGGCCCATGACTCAGAATATTTAAATTAATGACGTAAAATATAGTACGTCGCCATGTCCGCCATGGGTTAACAGTATGTATGTACTTATGTATGTGTATGTATGTATGTATATGTATACACACATATATATGTATGCATATATGTATATACATATATGCATACATACATAGATATGTATGTATATGTGTATATATGTATATACATACATATGTATGTATGTATATATATATATATGTATATATGTATATATATATATATGCATGTATGTATATATATATATATGTATATATGTATGTACAGTGTGTGTGTGTGTGTATATGTATGAATGTATGTGTGTATGTATGTATGTGTGTATGTGTGTATATATGTATGTATCTCTCTCTCTCTCTCTCTCTTAAACACACACACACATACATAATTTTAAGTGGCTATTAGTAGGTTGTTATTATGTTTTGACTTCACACACACTAGACACCCTCCAATAAGTTTGCATGGATAGTAACCACTCTCAAATTCCTAACTCTCAAAATACCAACATCTATCTTGTTTAAAGTTTTCCTATCTTTCTCATAGGTCATGCTTTTAGTGGCTACACACACTAGACACCCCCCAAGCTTGCTTGGGTATAGTAACCACTCTCACCTATTGAATTCTTTTACTTCTACTAATTATTTTGACATTTGCTTACATAACTCACAGTACCTACCCCTCTTTTTCAAAACTACATCACATATACTCTTATGAACTCCTTCCCAAAGCATGATAACGTATTTTGGCTTGCCTCCACATTTCTCTCATAGATGCTAACTTCATAGTAGCTCCCATTTTCTTCAAAACTCTTAAAGATTCAGTCTTCACATGTAGCCTCATAGAGACAATGGGTCCTTCACAATGACCTGCATACTATGTGTCCTACTTATCCGGGTGGTGAAAAGAGACACAAACACACACTTATTTAAAAAATATTGCTTGCCATCCTAGCACTCTCCTCTATATACCATCTTAGCATTGCTCTCTTTTATACATGATACTAGTTTAGGACCATTGCGTTTGTGGTCCTCCCCTTCACACTCAAGTGGGGGAGTACCAGGAGTTGCCATTTCTCTCATACATGCTAGCTTCATAGTAGCTCCCTTTTTTTTTCAAAACTCTTAAATTCAGTCTTCACATGTAGCCTCATAATAGAGACAGTGGGTTCCTCACATGGACCATCATACTATGTGTCCTACTTATCTGGGCACTGAAAAGAGACACAAACACACACTTATTATTTTTCTTCTTTAATGTTTATTAAAAAAAAAGATACATATTTCGTAAATATATATGTGATATACTCTTACATAAACCTCTATTTATAAAATCTTTATACATATACTTCTATATTAACTCTCTCTCTCTCTCTCTCTCTCTCTCTCTCTCTCTCTCACACACACACACACACACACACACACACACACACATATTTCTAGATATTTTACAAACATATTTTAGCACAACTTCTCATTTATATTTTTACACTCTTTTAATTTTACATTCAATGTTTTACTACTGACATAATTTTTTCTCACACATTCTTTTTACTCGCTTATTATAACCTTGAATGACACTTCTATGCTTGCTTTTCCCATAAATTTGCTAAATTGAATGAGATATTTAATAATATTTTTCCTCTCTCTGTTTTACCCAATCGCCTTTGCCAGCCTAGCACTCTCCTCTATATACACATCTTAGCATTGCTCTCTTTTATATATAATACTAGTTAGGGACCCGTGCATTGCTACTCCTCCCCTTCACGCTCAAGTGGGGGAGCACGAGGAGTTGCCATGTAGCCGAGTACTTGCTCGACCACATGAACTTCCTAGACTCATAGGCTTTGACTCTCTCATATTGGGATAATACACATCCTATTTAGGTTTTCCACCAGCATCACAAGTGAGCACAAAAGGTTTACTGATCTCTGAAATCTTTAGAATACAATTCTCGGTTGTCTTCTATTTGATGGACTCAAATGCCTTTTGACATTTCTCTCTCCATGAATTGGGATTTGTTCTTGATCAAATCTTGTTCACATCAAGAGCGTACCTTAGCCTTATTGCATCAAGTGTCGTGTTGGGTCTTGCCTAATGCAACTCCCCAATGTGGGTGCGCTAGCTCGTCTATCATGTCCACTCCGTTGTCACAGCGGAATGCTCCATGACTATGGGGGTGAAGGAAGATCTCTCTTTGCCTAGATGGAGGCAAGAAGAGAATGGCCTTTGTGAATAGAGAACATAAGCAAGAAAGATTAGAGAAGAGGGAGAGCTCACAAGTATTCTATTTCCATTTGGGATTAAGCTTTGGGTAAGGCCACTTTATAAAGGCTAGCACCATTTTATAAAAAATTAGGCTTCAGCTGCATGTGGGTAAGATGGCAAAGTGCCTTATGGTAGGTTGGGCAAGTGAAACAATGTTAACCTATGAGAAGTAGTTTAACATATCCCTCTTTCTAATGGTGACTACATCCTCGTATCACCAAGCTCCGATGGTGAAGATATGTACAACTGAATCTAGAGGGTCGAATGATATAGTTGGTGATGAGACAAGTCCATGTGCTTTGGGGCCTAGTGGAGATAGGGTCTGGTTGGCCGTTGAGTTAGGAAGCATGTAGAGGTTGTGTGTGATGTAGTGTGGGCAAGAAAATGCTTGATGCAAGGCCTCATCTTTAGATTTGTGAGTTGGTTGGGCATGTTTAAGGAACGAGGGCCCATGGATTTTGCTTGTGAATTCCTATGCTAAGACCACGTGCAGTTGATGTGGGTAATGGCCGATGTGGTCTTGAATGGTTTGCTGGTAAGTTTTAGTTTCTAGATCTCATGGGTGAAACTAGAGTGGGGTGCTTTGTTGGTGCTTGTTATGCTTTGGAGGTGAGGTTCTTGGTGTGACAGTGAAGGTAGCTAAAGAAGAGGTGAATGAACCTATAAAGATAGAGGAGGTTGTTCTCATTGGGTTTGTGTGCAAACTTGAAGAGGATATAGGTGATGGGTCATACTATGGGCTAGGATTTCGCTCACCATGGTCTCCCCATTTAGAGATGTACTTGGATGGTTATCAATGATGATGAGGCTTGGTGCAAGTGCTAGCTATTGTGACTACCTATATAATCAAGATATATCGTAAAGTGTAAAGCCCTTCTTGTGAGTAATGCAAGTGCCATGCATGGGCTATGAGGATTGAAGGTGTGCCTGTGTGTGTACTCTCCATGTGATGACTCCACCTCTTTGCTTTCTTCGACTATTATTTCTGCTTTCTTCAACAAATACCTATCATCTCAATTCTGGGGAGTCAAGGTCATGAAACTTTTATGGTACCCCTCTTCAAGTTGATGAGGGTTTTGTACCAGCTTTGGGCCCATAAATAAATTGAAAGTAGAGTTGAAGTATATCGTTTGAGGGGTTGGATGCGTTGAGAAGAATGGGTTGTCTAAAAGAATGATAGAATAACCACTTGTATATACACTGTTTAAGGGAATGCTAGTGATGGATTGTACCATGGACCAGGTTTTTGTCCCATGGTTCCCCCGTCCAAAGATGTATATGGATGGCCAATAGTGAGGGTGTGGTGCATGCACACTTTGTGGTACTTCTTGCGATGGGGTTGGTCTTACGGTTTAGGTAAATTGATTAAGGGGAACCTTGGGCTTCTTATTTAAAGTGTGCTTGGCCGTCAAGAAGCCCTATAGGAGTAGAAGATAATAAGATGCACATCTATTCTTGGTAGATCACGAGACAAGAGCAACTAGTATGATGAAATGTTACAATTCCTGATAGATCTCTCTAAAATATGGATAAAGGTCACAAGAAAAAGTTGGTCTTGAGGACGAGACAAGAGCAACTAGTATGATGAAATGTTACAATTCCTGATAGATCTCTCTAAAATATGGATAAAGGTCACAAGAAAAAGTTGGTCTTGAGGAGCAAGTCATTCATGAGGATAGCAAACATGGGCTTCTTCTTTAGAGTGTGTTTGGCCATCAAGAAGCCCTATAGGAGTAGAAGATAATTTTTAAGATGCACTACTATTCTTGGTAGATCAAGACAAGAAAAACTAGTATGATGGGATGTTACAATTCTTGATAGATCTCTCTAAAATATGGATAGAGGTCACAAGAAAAAGCTAGTCTTGAGGAGCAAGTCATTCATGAGGATAGCTAGGTAGTTGTACAAAATGGGCATAGACCAAATATTAAGTGGAGGTCACTTCTCTGGGGACATAACAGGAAAGAAGGTATTTCAAGCTGGACATGGTAGCCCATTGCCCTTAAGGATTCTCACGAATTTGCAAAGGAATGTGACGTGTGCCAGAGAGAGGGGAAAACCCAATGCAAGAGACAGGTTGCCTCACCAACTCGTACTACCTCTAGAACCATTCAAGAAGTGGTGTTACAACATTTTCTAAAAAAGAGAAAATTGTTATCTAAGCAGGAGCTTCTGATACGATACGATGTTAGATCCAGTTTGTAGCATTATATGGTAGTGATGTGTGTGAACACACTTAGGACCGCCGGGACACTTTTTCGCTCAGTAGCAGGTTTTTTACCCCGTGCGTATGTACACCCTCTTATCTACTCATATTGGGTTGTGTACTTATCCTTTGTATCTGGCACACATTTGTTTATTCTAATCTAGTGAGTTTGTGTGCTCTTAAGCTTCTCTATCTTGTGTGCTCTCAAGCTTCTCTATCTTGTGTGTGTGTATTGTGAAGTAGAATCTGATATAGATGTGGCTCCTCCACATGCACCACCAGTACCTCCCACTACTGCTCAAACGAGATGGGATGGAAGAGATGCACAAGCACATGCATTATATATATAAGGCCTCAATTTCCTTATGTGCTAGCCGCCGCAAGCGATGAACGCACCGTATGATTTGAAGCTTTTAAATAATAATAATAATAATAAATAAACTTAATAAAGCTTCGTTAAAGCTTTGATAAAAGCTTTGCTAATATATATATATATATATATATATAACTTTATGTTCTATTATTTCCCGGCAACGCATACTGAAAAATTTCGTCCTTCTTCTCTCCAAAAATGCACGCTGCACAAATTTTCAGCATAAAGAGGCGCCTTAATTAAGCGTTAATTAAGGTTTAATAATATAAATATAAATATATATACAATGCTTCATATTCTTCATACGTTGATGGCCGGATTTCTGGAGAGAGCGCCTTAACTTACGCTTTAATTAAATCTTAATGCTATATATATGTGTGTGTGTTTTTATCTTCTTAAGAATACCTTACCAGCTGGCCATCTCTAGCCATCTGCAGCAACAAGCTATGAAGAAGGCCTTAATAAAAAGCTTTATATATATATATATATATATATAAAGCTTTAAAATTAAGCTTTGTAATAAAAGCTATGCTAAGGCTTTTAGCTTTATAAAGAAAGAGGAGATTAGAGCTTAGAGCTTATTTTAAACCTTATGTAAACCTTTAGTTAAAGCTATAGCAAGCTTTAAATTTTTGGGTGTTTTTAAGAGAGAGATCCTTATGCTTAATCAAGCCTTGATTAAGGTTAATTTTTTATAAGCTTAAAAATTTATAACTTAAAAGTATATGTACAAGAGGCCTATATCACTCAAACATAAGCTTCAAGCGGATTCAACACCATGGATTGCAAGGAAACACAATGTTGAGCAAACTCAAGATCTTCAAAGCATTATCCAAGGCTCAACATCGAAACTTTATAAAATTAACAATGTCTCATACTTTTGTTAAGACTTTGTTCTTGCAGATTAAATAAAGGCTATCTATGAACTTCCGACCTCTTACGAATTTGGGGTGCAAACTAACAAGCTATCCAACATTTGCAAGTAAGTTGCTATCCTTCATAGCTTAGTAAATAAATTTTCCAATATTTCTATGAAAGTTTTATCTTTCAGACGGTGACTCAAACACCTTCCAAGTAAGTTTCTCATCCCTATTCTTACAATAATGATCATGGTTAAATAACTATGCATAGAATTTTAATTCGTACTACTCTAAGTTCTATTTCTTATAAAGTCATAATTAAAAATAACTCTAGTTACATTTGGAAGAATAATTATATTTCAATCCATTCGCATTGTTTCTCATTTTTCTCATTGTAGAGCATCATCGCAATCAGATATATATAAAAGGTACGACTCTCTTACGCTTCAGTTTCATGTTCATTATTTAAGTTTATTTGAACTAAAAATGTAAATTAATCTTTCATCATCTAGACTTGTTCATTTAATCAAAATGTTTAGAATCGTTACTTGTCATTCGTATTTTATCAAATTTATACATTCTTCATTTATAATCTCACATCCCCTCAAACAACCTTTCCAACTCAAGGTTAGCATTTTCCTATCCTTATATCCATAACCAACTTAACTTTTATTTTTATGATAATAAGTTTCTCATAAGATTCTGATTAATAACTTTTTATATCCTATCCATAGAAGTAATAACAACTCACATCTCTTTGAGTGTCAAAATCTTTTTGACAGATAATTTCAATGACACCAACAATGGAGGTATGTATATGTATATACTCACTTTTATTTACAAGACTTTTTCATATGAGTTTTTATAATATCTTTACAACCTAAGAACCTAATTATTGCAAGGCTCTTCAATGTAAGAGCATGCACAAATTGACTTATAACAGCTCAAAGAGTCATGGAACCGCTTAACATGAGTGAGTGAGGATTCTAAAAGCAAAGAGTCATGTGACCTCTTAACATGAGTGAGTGTGGATTCTGAAAGCAAAGAGCAAACATGGTTATACTTTGATCAATTAATGCCTAATAAAGCCTTAGTTCATCATCAACTCATCATCATCGTTCAGCTATGTTTTGAAACAGAGCTAGCTTGAACAATACATCCTTCTTAAGACGTTGAATAGGAGATCATGTGATTAATATCCATTTCCTCATTCTAGAAAATTGAGCTAACTATAAGATTAGCTTGTTTTAAGCCTTCCTTGAAAGTGATGTTGTAGAGTGGTTTGCATCAAGGGGGTGAGTGATGTGGCTTTTGATGTACTCAATTTGATGAATTGTAAGTTTTAGTCTTTTTTTTTTGTGAGCTAGGAATCTTTTATGCTAATTTGGTTAATAAATATTAAGTGGAAAAGTTTGCTCAAAAAGTTTTCTCGACTTGAGGGCAATGTTCGAGAAACTTGGTTTGCAGTATATTTTTCTTGGTTGAAATTAAAAAATCTCGATCGAAATTTGGCATTGTCCTTATTTTCAAGGGTTTTAAAAAATATTTTTTAGTTACAATGTATTATTTTTAATGCTAGATTCCATTTACATTTGAACATGAAAAAAGCAATGTATTATTTTTAATGCTAGATTCCATTTACATTTGAACATGAAAAAAGCATCTTTTTTCGATGTGAACGAGTGCCAAGTGGCAAGAACCTACCGGAAACTTTAAGATGAACAAACATAGTATTGATATCGACGGCAGAGAGTGGTTGATGACGTGGAGGATCTGACGATGACAAAACGGTCCAAAGCAAAGAAGCCATGCGATTGGTGGAGATTGCGGAAAAATGGATCTGATTGGTGTATAGAGGGAGGCGGAGCGGGGTCAGCGCTGGCAAGGACACGTTGAAGGTCGGAACAAGCCCGACAGGGTCGTGGCGTGACCGAGGTCCTATAAAAGCGCGGTCGCAGTTTATTTGAATATATCGAGTCTTGTTTGCTGCTAAAGGGCTTCAGGGTTTTGGCCTGCGAACTGTGCGATTAGGGCTTTAGCTTGCAATACTGTCCTTAGGGTTTCGACCCCGCGTTTTCTACCAGGTAAGGCTGTCTGCGGCACCAGATCTTCTCTGTAAGGATAAGCTCCGGCATGGCTCTTCGGTGGTGTTCCGGCAGTGGTCTCTTCGCTTTCCTCGTCGCAGGTTGGCTTTCCATCTCCTTTTTGTGCTTTGGTTTTTCATTTATCTGTGCAGATTTACTTGCATTGGTGGCCTTTTATCTTGCCTACCGTTGCTCGTTCTCTGATCCGAACCAGTAGATCTAGGTTTGCCTAAAGCGTTCGTTTGAATTGCAATTGTGAAGACGATGTCTCGGATTAAGAGCTTTTCTCGAGTCTGGCAGTGTTGTAAACTTAAGATTAGGATTTGAACACCAGTTAGTTTTAGGGTGTAGAACAGCAGGAACCCTGAAGCTTGCAAAGCTGGAAGTTTTAGGGCTGTATACCGAGTGGTGTCAGCTGCCTGTTTTTGGATGTGTATTAACGGCGGTGTTAGTCTTTTCTAATGTGATCGCTTTTGATATTCTCGTCAAAGATGTCCGTTCTAGAGTTAAGGCTTCCTGTTTTCAGGAGTCTGATGGTGTTACCGTGTTTTTGCAGGAATTTTTCTTGCGTCACTCGTGGCTGCTGAAGAGGCTCCCAAGCTGGGTACTGTAATTGGGATCGACCTCGGCACAACCTACTCATGTGTTGGAGTATACAAGAACGGTCATGTGGAAATCATCGCCAATGACCAGGGTAACCGAATCACGCCATCCTGGGTGGCCTTCACTGACACTGAAAGGCTGATCGGAGAGGCAGCCAAAAATCAGGCTGCCGTAAATCCAGAAAGAACCATTTTCGATGTTAAAAGATTGATCGGCAGGAAGTAAGTGGCCTGAGCATTAAAAACGCCTCAGTTCATTGAAATGAATTACAACCTTAGTTAGTTCCATGTTCTCTGCTTAATCCTTTCAATCATCAACACTTATTTATCATCAGTAATGAGTAGTCAAACCCATCAGCTGCTTATCAACCGTAATGTGTACCATTCATCTATCGCTACTGTATCGCTTCCTTATACGTGGTCTCTATGACAGATTTGAGGATAAAGAAGTTCAGAGAGACATTAAGCTTTTCCCCTACAAAATCATCAACAAAGATGGGAAACCTTACATCCAAGTCAAGATTAAGGATGGTGAAGTGAAGGTCTTCAGCCCTGAAGAAATCAGTGCTATGGTGCTCACTAAAATGAAGGAAACAGCGGAGGCTTTTCTGGGCAAGAAAATCAAGGATGCAGTGGTTACTGTTCCAGGTAATTCATTATTCTGTGCAGTACCGTTGTTCTGCTATGGTTAATTATTTTAGGTTTCTTGGGGAAATTTGTACACTGTTTACAGTCCTGTATAGTGATCAATTATTTTGCATGCAATTTTTGCAGCCTACTTCAATGATGCCCAAAGGCAAGCCACCAAGGATGCGGGGATTATTGCAGGGCTGAATGTTGCTCGGATAATCAACGAGCCCACTGCTGCTGCCATTGCCTATGGGCTGGACAAGAAAGGAGGGGAGAAGAACATCCTTGTCTTTGATCTGGGAGGTGGCACATTTGATGTGAGCATTCTGACCATTGACAATGGAGTCTTTGAAGTTCTGGCAACCAATGGAGATACCCACCTTGGAGGTAGTGCTTCAAGGCCCTAAATTAGAATGCTTATTCAGCCGACTACACCAGTAGTTTGTTTTACTTTCAATGGATCAAGGTTAATGAACTAAAACATATCATGGGAAGGAATAAGTTATCTCATATATCAAAAGGGTTAATCAACTAAAACATATCATGGAAGGAATAAGTATCATGGGAAGGAATAAGTAATCTCATATATCAAAAGGGTTAATCAACTAAAACATATCATGGGAGGAATAAGTAATCTCATGTATCAAAAGCTTATTGGACAAGTTTAATCTTTCTAGGTGAGGACTTCGACCAACGTATCATGGAGTACTTCATCAAGCTTATCAAGAAGAAGTACAACAAAGACATCAGCAAAGATAACCGAGCTCTTGGTAAGCTAAGAAGGGAAGCTGAGAGGGCCAAGAGGGCTCTGAGCAACCAGCATCAAGTGAGAGTTGAGATCGAGTCCTTGTTTGATGGCATTGACTTTTCTGAGCCCCTTACACGGGCCAGGTTTGAGGAACTCAACAATGACCTCTTCAGAAAGACCATGGGCCCTGTTAAGAAGGCCATGGATGATGCTGGTCTGCAGAAGTCTCAAATTGATGAGATTGTGCTGGTTGGTGGAAGTACCCGTATTCCCAAGGTCCAGCAATTGTTGAAGGAGTACTTTGATGGGAAGGAGCCCAACAAGGGTGTCAACCCAGATGAGGCTGTGGCATACGGAGCTGCCGTTCAAGGTGGCATTCTGAGTGGAGAAGGTGGTGATGAAACCAAAGGTATTCTTTTCATCCTCCATCTCTTGTTTTCTTAAAAACACGTGCTGTGTGTCAGTAGATTTGGTGCTGTGTGTCAGTCGATTTGGATCTCTTGCCAATTTCTGGGATTTCATATTTTAAAATTGATCTTTATCATATTGTAGAAATTCTGCTGTTGGATGTTACTCCGCTCACCCTCGGAATTGAGACTGTTGGTGGGGTGATGACCAAGTTGATTCCGAGGAACACTGTCATTCCCACCAAGAAGTCCCAGGTTTTCACAACCTATCAGGACCAGCAAACTACTGTCTCAATTCAGGTGCAATGCTGACACTGTTGCCTGTTTTCTAGTTGGCACATTATTTCCTTGAAACATGGTCTTTGGTGGTTCTATGTCACATTCTTCCCATGGCACATATAGTCTTTGTGTATCTGCTAATTTTGTGCTATATCAATAGGTTTTTGAAGGTGAACGCAGTATGACAAAGGATTGCCGAGAGTTGGGTAGATTTGACCTGTCTGGTATACCACCAGCTCCACGGTATGGAATGGGTTCTGCATGCTCAATTTTTCTCTCTTTTTTTTTTGAAGTGGTTTGGTCTCCACACTACTGCAGTACCCCTGGTGTTTTGAACTTAAACAAGACTTGGTTCTCTTTGCGTGACTGTGCTTTGGTCTTATGGCTAATCTGTCTGTATGTTTGCTGCTTTCCGGCAGAGGTGTTCCCCAGATTGAAGTCACTTTTGAGGTGGATGCCAATGGTATCTTGAACGTGAAGGCCGAGGATAAGGGCACTGGTAAGGCCGAAAAGATTACCATCACCAATGACAAGGGCAGGTTGAGCCAGGAAGAAATTGAAAGGATGGTGAGAGAAGCAGAGGACTTCGCTGATGAAGACAAGAAGGTGAAGGAAAGAGTAGATGCCAGCAACAGCCTGGAAACCTATGTCTACAATATGAAGAACACCATCAATGACAAGGACAAGCTTGCAGACAAGATTGAGAAGGATGACAAGGAGAAAATTGATGCTGCACTCAAAGATGCCCTTGATTGGTTGGATGACAATCGGAGTGCCGAGAAGGAAGATTTTGAGGAGAAGTTGAAGGAGGTTGAAGCTATATGCAACCCGATTATCTCAAAAGTGTATCAGCAATCAGGTGGTCCTTCTGATAGTGGGGATGAAGACGATTTGCATGAGGAGTTGTAAAGTTTTTCTTAAACTTGAAGAGGTCCCTTAATGAAATGCGGATCCAAGAGCTGCCATCATTCTTGATCTTTCCTTGTAGAAGTTGTGTTCACTCTAGTTAAAAACACATATTTTTTTATCCTAATCAGTAGACACAAAGGTATGCAGATAAGAGTCTAGATAAGTTAAGATCAGTAAGCAGCCGGGAAGCTTGAAAACTTTCTTTTAGCTTTGATGAGCCAGAATTTTGAGTTTATTACTTAAACTCCGTAATCATGTAAACAAATTTGAGCGGATATTTTTTTCACTTGAGAATATATCTGGTTGCTGGTACTATTTTGATGTAACATTGTTCTTACATGCCAACATTGATTTTGATTTATGACAACAATGTGTCAGCCATTGTACTTTTTTTTTCCCTGATCGCTCTTGTTTCTTGTCTTACTGGTGCAATCGAGTATGTAGTTTGCAGTTTGTCCTGTAATTTTGACAGCATCCTGTGGTCCTCTCCTCCCCCCCATGGTGGGTGGTTGCATGTTTCGTGGCCTTAGGAATGAAAATCCAGGCCTTGCTTTTACAGATATTAAGAATGAATACCTTAGGGAGTGCCGTGTCTTTTCAATTGTAATAAATGAATAGCTAGGTGGTGAGCTGTGGGTTGTATAATAGAGGATGTTTTACGCAGTGGGCCTAAAGACCTCTTTGAAATTCAGAATGTGGGTTGCACGGGACCAGTGTTTTTTCACTGGCCGTCAAGCTCGAATCGGTTTTTAAATGCAGAAGTTAATCGGTTTGAAATTTTGAGGCTAGGCAAAATTACCCAAATTGAGCCACAAAAATTACATTAAAAGATGGTTTTTTTGGACCCCGGTACAAGAGATTAGATTGCTAGCGTGTTGACAATCTGATGCATCAAACAGCTTCTGCACCTGCTGTGTTGTGAATTAGCTGTGTATTCGTGCTGAAAAGTGCACTGATGTGAAGCCTAGATTTGCTCTCTGTTACTGACTTGCTGTTGCGAAAGACAATGAACAATCTCATATGCAGTGCTAGAGAAAAAAAAACTTTTTTCCCAGCGACAATTGGTTCCCCTATTCAAAATTTTATTATTAATTGATTTTTATATCTAAAAATCTATAAATTTTATTACTTTTTATAACGATGCAAAATATACACTAAAGGATTGTTTTTTCTAGCACTGTACTTGAAGCTCAAGCATACGCTTTCCTATGGTGCAGGTGTTTGTCTTATTGACTTATAATTTTTACCTTACTATTAATCCCATTTTATATTAACCAAGATGCTCTTCCAATTGAGGATATTAATAAGTGTCATGAAAAGGCATTGAGATTCTGGCCACCCAAGGCTTTAGTTATTAAGTTTTGGACACCCAGGTGTGAATAAGGGTTAGTTGTATAAAAAGGCAATTCTCATAATGAAATGATATAATCTCCCTTTGTGCTATTAGAACTCTTGTGCTTTGTCTTGAGAGAGAGAGAGAGAGAGAGAGAGAGAGTGCTCCAGTACATGTGCCTCTTTCATGCATGCATGTGTGTGAGAGAGTGAAAGGTTGATTGCCTTGCATTCATGGTGTGAGCGACTTTGCGGCGTCACAACGTGGAGTTGGTGTTCGGAGGAGTGGAGCTTCCAAAGTGAGCTTGGGGAGCCTCAAGGAGACGCGAGCATGAAGCATTGGTAAGTACCCAACAATTGTTGTGTCTATTGTTTCTTCCTTTTATGGTTGTGTGGAGTTCCTTCTTCGGAGGTGCGGTAGCCCATAACATTTTTGGCACCGCTCCGAGGAAACACCTTTGCTTCTTCCACCCTCTTAGACCTTTAGCTTCCACTATGCAAGATCCATCATTGCCTTTGCATTTAGAAGGTGCAATGTGAAGAAACTGTGTAGATAAGGTTTGAATGGTAGAGAAAAAAATTACATAAAATTGTGTGTTGAATGTGTGGGTGAGTGCTCGATGACTGCAAAAAAGAAGCGTACGATAAGTTGAAGAAAGCAGTGGCAAGTGCACCTATTCTAAGGCCACCCAACTGGGATCTTGTATTCCATGTACACATCGATGCATTGAATTTTGCATTAGGATGTGTATTGGTGCAACCTGGGGAATTCAAATTGGATTACCCAGTTTGCTTTGCAAGTCGTCAACTAAACGATGTAGAGATAAACTACACCACTACGGAGCGCGAAGGGTTGGCCATGGTTTATGTTGTAAAGAAATATCGACATTACTTACTGGCCAACAAGTTTGTATTCTTTGTGGATCATCAGGCCCTATTTTATTTGGTGAACAAACCTTGCATCACCAGAAGAATCACACGCTGGTTACTTCTACTCTTGGAATTCAACTTTACGGTTTACAGTAAGAAAGGGAACACAACATGTGTTGGCTTACCATCTGTCTAGAATTCCAAACGGAGAATCTACAACTGGCATTGGTGAGATGATCTCCCTGATGCTTGTCTATTCAAACCTAACATGGTACTTGAGTGGAGCAAGGAAATTTTGGACGATCTAGCTCATGGTTTTCCGCAAGATCGACCTTTAAACAACGATAAAATGCATCGGCTCATTAAGTTGGTAGCACCTTATCAATTGATTGCTGGAGAATTATATACACTAGGTAAGGATGATATCTTGAGAAGATGTGTGCAAGAAGATGAATTTGTCATGATATTAGAAGAAGCACACTTAGGAATAGCCGGAGGACATTTCACAAGAGAATCTACAGCTCGCAAAGTGCTTCAAGCACAGGACTATGGTGGCCTATGTTATTTGGGGACGCCATAGAGTTTGTGAAAAGATGCGAAGAATGTCAAAGATTTGCTATTCTACAACAAAAATGTAGGATGCCTGGCCACATGTTATTTCACAAAGTGGGCAGAGGCAAGGGCCTCTAAACAAGAAGCAACCAAGTTCTTATACGAACAGATCATTTCTAGATTTGGCTGCCTACTTGAGTTAGTCAGTGACCGGGGTTCACATTTCGTTAATGAGGTGATTGAACACTTACTTACAGAATTCCTTGTAGTACATTGTAAATAATCACCTTATTACCCACAAGAAAATGGTCAAGCAGAGAGCACCAACAAGATTCTATGTGCTATTTTAATGAAAACCTTAGAAGCCAGTTGCACCTTTTGGAGACACAAGCTGACTGCAGCTCTATGGGCTTATCATACATCATATAAGGTAGTGACGGGGTATACTCTCTTCCACTTAACTTATGGCGTTGATGTGGTGATGCCAATGGAGTTTTTAGTTCCAAGCTTGTGAATTGCAGTACAGGAAAGGCTTACTAAAAATGCACTAGCCGAAAGATTGGTTGATTTGGAAAAACTTGATGAAACCAGGCTAATTACATCACATGGGCTTATGGTTGAGAAATTACTAAGAAAACATTGGTTTGACCATAACCTAAAACACTAGGAACTAAAATCAGGAGACCTCGTTCTCCTGTATGGAGTTGGAGGCACCAAGAAAAAGAAACTCAAGTATAGAGGGTTAGGAGCTTTCAGAGTGTCCGAGATCACCCCTCAAGGGTCGGTCCAAATTGAAACCATCAGGGGAGTAGAAATGGAAGGTTACGTCAATGGGAGCAAACTCAAAAAGTATTACGAACCCCTGACCCAGGAAATGCTCGCACAAGAGCATCTTTTGAAACTAAAGAAGGAGCTGGCCAAAGAAAAAATCTGGCAAGCTCTAGAAGAAGCCTAGGCAAAGCAGAGACTCCAGGGAAAAATGCTACATGTGTGAACATGGCTTCACTCACCTTGCTTCACGAGGAAGACCTAGACATTGAGCTTGCATGTCTCAATACATATAAGAGTTTCTACGAAAAAGAGTCATACCAAAAGCATTGCATTGATTGATATTCGCAGTGTGCATTTGTCAACCACAAAAACCATGGGATTTTTGAATGTTAATATTTCTATCAGAAATAATCCCTTGGTTGGAAAGGTATTTGTCATGCCCACAGGATCCATGGAGGAAGAGATGATTCTGGGAAGATCCTGGCCAGATATGCATCGAATGGGATGAACGGGTAGCGCAATTCAATGATGGTAAGGACACCATCACTGTGCCATTATGGAGTCCATTAAATAAAGGAAAATAGGCAATGACATTTGACATGGAGCAGCCCGTACCAAAAAAGGAAGAGGCCATAATAGAGGAAGCATCCACGTCACAACCTCATCTCCATATAAGAAAACCACAAGCAAAGCAGCAAAAGTACCTAGTACTTCAACAGTGGATTTCCAAAAACCAACTTCGAGCCCAAGGGTACTATGATACAAACAAGTTCACATGGGAATCCAGCTAAAAAATCCATGCTACAAGCTTAGAACCAGGAAGGCACCCCAAGGACAGAGAGCAATATTCCAAGGAAGCCCGCATTCAAAAGTGGTGGGTTTGTGTAAGGACTTACTTGCAGCACATGGCTACTATCAAGGGAGTGCAACAATATGGCTACCAAAGACCCATCGAAAACCCTATGCTGTGAGCGCCTTCAGGACAACGGAAGAGACTAAAAACAAAAAAAACCAATCCACTACTAAATCAAGTAATAAAGGAGAACCAACATTGGTATGGCGAAAGAAAGTTGTTCAATCAGGTAAGTAGGGGAGTGCGACACCACCAATGTTATCCACGAAGGAGAAAGAGCTGACCAAAATTATGGACCAAGGTAAAGAAGATGTGCACTCACATGCACAAGAAACAGAACACTCCTCAACTGGATGGAGGGAAAAATCCGAAGCTCTCACTTTGAACTGAAGCGGTTGCAACAACAAATACCCATAGGTTCCAAAGTACCCCATTGGTTTACGTGGCCATAAACGAAGAAGAATCATAATGGTACCCATCTCCAAGTAAGTGGGTACAAGGTAAAAGAGTATGCCTTTCATGCCGTGAGACACATTCATTCGTTTCACGTGCACTATTCTCCTTCTCTCTGAATGCATAATATGTGGCCTTGATTGTTTGAGCATATAGGAAGCCATAGGGTATCAAAATTTACATGCATAAGCGATCAGAAAGTTTCACGCTGTGAATGGGTCCGGGTTACTTCACATTGTGAAACACTTAGAACCGTTTCACGCCGTGAGACACTTCGAAATGGTTCACGACATGAACCGACTCTAGCACTTCACACAGTGAAATGGTCACAAGCCCTCCACCTCGCAAGCTAACATGTGGCATTCCCATTTAAGCTGGCCACCGGGATCGACGACTGAATCATAAATACTATTTCTTCCCTTTTTTTGTGCATTCTTTTTCGACCTACTCCGTGTGACCTTGCTCCATTCGATCTTTATCACCTGGTGAATTGTGTCCGCATTGGTGTGCTTACTTCTTCCTTGCTTGCGACCTTCAGTATCAGGGTAGGGGCACATTATCCACCTTCGTTGTTTCATTCTTATGAAAATCATTGAGGGTACAGAATAAATCGATTTATATCTTATCAATCAATTGCATATGTCACTTCCCCTTTCCTTCTTGTTGTTTTTCACAATCCATGCATGTAAAAATGTTCATCTCTCCCCCCCCAAACTGATTCACAAGTACATGTGCTTTTAAACCTGTGAAATAGCAGTTTGCTATTTCACGAGAGTTACACTAACCCATACCATTGCACCGAACGCTTGAAATTAGTTGTTCCTACCAAATCTACATCACTAACCCTGCTTCTCCCACTGACAATCATGACCCACCAACCCTGCTATCTAACGAAGTAATACCCTGCTATCTTATGAAGTAATAATTTGCTACTTCACGGCTTTAGCACGTGCTAAGCCCTTCACGTGCTAAGCACTTCACGGCTTTGGCATCTCACGTGCTAAGCCCTTCATGGCTTTGGCATCTCACGTGCTAAGCCCTTCACGTGCTAAGCACTTCACGTCTTAACCATCTCACGTGCTGAGCCCTTCACAGCTTTAACATCTCACGTCTTAACCACCTCACGCACTGCTATTTTATGACCTGCACCTTCACAAATTAAAGTTCATTCCCACACACACCTGTTATTGCTCACCCCCCTAAATCACCTTGCCAAGGTTCATGAAGAAAAGAAGAGGATTGGGCGTGGCACATTCATCGCGAAATTGAGAATTATCTTAAGTCACACGAGTCCAAGGTGCATAACCCTTATCTCCTTATTACGAGAGTGCTCAGCCATCATGTAGCTAACCTTCGAGTTCCAGAAGGCACACAAAGAGCACATGTACCCCAGGCTACAGCACCCCTAGAACCATCTACTAACATTCATGTTGAGTTGCAACAAGGACAAGCAATCTTAAAAGAAACAAAAGAGTTGTCTACAAGAGTTGAGGAAGGGTAAGAGGACCAAGAAAGACAAGAAGATGAGGGGAATCCTCCAACAAGTTGAAGCTAAACCCTAGTGCTTGGACGTATAAGTGTCACAAGAGATAGTATCATTGAAGCAGGCGCTAGAGTAGGTAGAAGCACAAGACACTGAAGGGATGACAGCAAGTGCATCTCCTGAAATATCCCTTCACACGCCACCCTCAAGCCCTACTCAAAGGGTATTCCTTAACCTCTCACCACTCCGCAATTCTGTCATTTCTGATCAGCCACCTTCGGCGGAGATAGGTGTAGAACAGGCCCTAGAGCAACAAGAGTCCCAGACACATGTGGATACAAGATATGAAGAAGCTACATCAGTAAAACTAGCTGCCACATCATGATACTGGCAAAAGAAAGAGACCAGAACCTACAAGCCCCAGTAAGAAGAGGAGAATCGAAGATAAGAGCATAATTAGAAAAGGTTCTTTTCTACACAACTTGGAGGCTGATACATTTCTATAGCAAACCATGGAAGGCCTTGACAGCATGTTGCAACTATAGTTTCATGAAACATAGAATTTGCATCCACAAGTACCTCTATATGGGAACAGGAAAGGTATGGCGATGCCACCTACTTATGCTCCATGACAAGAACGCCACCTTATGGAGGCAATTGCAGGAAGCGAATGGTCAAGTGCAAGCACTCAAGGAGAAAATGGTTGCAGCATATGCAACACATAGGGAGATAATACTTAAAAGCTTAAGTAGCACAAGAACAAGAAAACAAGTTCCAGACATTAGAAGAACATAACAAAGTTCTTAGCAAGACAATGGTCCAAAAAATCAAAGAAAACACGGAGCTCAAAGCACAAGTTGACCAAGCCATGGACCACCTTCAAAAGGAAGTAGCCTAGGCAAGAGAAAGAAGACCAACTTACAAAGCAGCTTTAAGATGCCCATGCCACGTTCACAGCCAAAGAAGAAGGGTTTAAAGGGCAAATCACTACGTTAAATGAAGCCATTGCTGCATGGTCAGCCTTAAAGCTGAAAGGGAGCATCTAAAAAAAGCACACGCTGACAAACTAAAAGCTTTAAATGAGGTAATCCATACAAAGACTGTGGAAATGGATCATATGTTGGCTAGCCACCACTAGTGAGTGCTGGAACACGTAAATCATCAGCTCAATAGCAGCCAAAGTTTAGCAGCAAAAGGGCAAAGGCAGATTGAAGAGGCTCATATACAGGCCACAACTGTGAGAAGAGAACAAGAAGAAGCCACAAGAAGATACGATGAGCTGGCCGTTGCTAGAGGGGTCTGAGAAACTGCCATTTCAAGCCTCCTTTCCACAAACTAATCAAGAATACAAGATTTGGAATGCCAACTTGCCATGCAAAAAAGGACTCAGAGGGCGGAGACCACTGACGAATTACGACTCCTCATCGAACGAGCCTTGGAGATAGGTTTGTTGCCGATAACTCCTCGGGCCCCTCCTCAAACACTAACATTGTTCTTATCTACACTAACACTGGTGAATTACAACTTCTCATCGAATGAGCCTCGGAGATAGGTTCTTGCCGGTAACTCCTCAGGCCCCTCCTTAAACACTAATATTGTTCTTATCTACACTAGCACTCTCTCTCCTTCAATATGAGATTAACCTCACATAAGACCTTAGCCTAGGTGACCTTACACTCATCTGTCAAAATACTGAAAGAGATGCCAACCCCACCATCATCATGGGAATTCTTTGGGGGGATATAGTACTGGCTGACCCAGCTAATATCTTTTTCTATCCCCATCCCGTAGTGCTCAACTTTCATAGTTGGTGCCGTGTGCTACAACAATCAAACATCTTAGATAATAGTGTTGATAAACTCAACCTGTTCATGCCAGATGATATCCCAACAGCACCGGCCATCTATGAGGTTGTGGCAAGGAGTTATCAATGGCTCATAAGCCACGATTGGATAGAAGTATATAATACCCATCAACATCTTAATCTTTCAGAATCTTCTTTATATCATCCTTTTAGTATTATAAAGCTTTATCAAAATATCCATAAACATTTAGGTCTATGCTCACCATTGTGGTTTATAATTTTGATAAAAACATATTGAGTATCCTGATATAACCCTAGAAGATATAACTGAACTCTAGGAATTTATGAAGACTAACAAGCCAGCTCACCCACCTCCTAGTTTAGGCGAGGGCAAGAAGAGACACAAAGCTCCTCCTAGTTTAGGCGAGTATCCTGATATAACTGAACTCCAGGAATTTATGAAGACTAACAAGCCAGCTCACCCACCTCCTAGTTTAGGCGAGGGTCAAGAAGAGACACAAAGCTCCTCGATCTCAGCTACTTATCCTGTGTTCTCTTCAATAGAAAGTAAATTATTAAACCCCTTTCCAAGTGTAACTCTTACTAACCAATCTAAGGTAGAATGCACTTTCTCTCGCGTACCTTCTATCCCTATCGATATTCCCACTAACCCTCTACTCCCCAAGGAGATGCCACCATACAACTTGTCTCCAACATGGCTGTTTGATGAGGTATGTAATATCCAACCACAAGATAATATTGAAGCTTTTATTGACATGAGTGTCCTTGAGCCTTTGATAGCTTCAGAGTATGAGGGGTTCATCAGATTAGGAAACCCACTCTTAAAGCCAAAGCTCATGTTCAAGGTGTTGATGCAAATCACACCATTTGAACCTACCCGACGGATCATGCCCAACGCTTAGTGGAACCAAGAAGGCAACCTTATGTGCCTTCCCCTATCTGTGCACCAATGCGAGATCTAGAGGAGCTGTTACCACAACTGCAGGCGAAGGTACATTATGGGAGAACGTGGCAAAGCACAACAAGCTGGCAAACCCCCACCTAGCCGACCTGCTAGAAATCTGCATTGTTACCTTCATGATTAGCTATTGTTTCCATAGGTGGCGCAAGGCACATCCAGCTCATCATACAAGGGGAAGCTACACAGCCATCACAACATATGATATCAATCCTTGCATCGAGGATTTTGGTCTACAACTGGATTGGAGAAAAGAATACTTGACAATTCCAGAATATAGTAATCAGTACCAATGTTCTCCGCCAACTCACAGGGTGGATCCGCTCTACATTCCTATCAAGCGGTGGCTCACACCACTACAATTTCATGATGCAAAGAGAAGAGATTCTCATGTCTACTACAATTTTCCGCATTTCTCGCCATCTACCTTCACAGATATTACAAGCCAAAGACAACAAATGCTCACATTGATTAGCGCTTGGCGTCGCATTCTTGATCGGACATTGTGGCTAATGTCACAGATTCCTAAAGTTGTGGCTAATGTCGCATTCTTGATTGGACATTGTGGCTAATGTCACAGATTCCTAAAGTTGATCGTAGTCCTTATCGATCAACTTAGGGAGAGGTATGATGGATTTGAAGTAGAACAACTCCACTTTAACATGAACACATGGCCCAATGAAAGAGGCATTTCTCCCTTTTATGGTTGTGTGGAGTTCCTTCTTGGGAGGTGCGGTAGCCAATAACACCTACCCTTATACATATACCTCGATCAATGCCCAAATTCACTACTAGATTATATTAGCAAACTTCTAATCACTTGTAAATGACAAGGGCAATCTAGTCTGCTTCTAGAGGGGTTTTGATGGGTATGGTAACAACCACCTTAGATTATAGTATTGGCAAACTTCTAATCACACTTGTAAATGACAAGGGTAATCTAGTCTGCTTCTAGAGGGGTTTTGATGGGTATGATCACAACCACCTTTTACTCTCGCCAAATGGAACTAAATAGAAACATCTTATGACAAGCTCTATCAATAGGGCTAAAATCTCTTAAGAAAGTAATTATATCCCATGGGGTCCTCCTTAGGTTTTAGATTAATCAAATCTTCAGCCTTGTAACACTTAAGTTCACCTAGAACACATGACATGTGATATATAAGACAATCCTAGGAATAATTACAAAATATAGAGGGAGGATCAAATACTAACACCAAATCTATTATTGAAAAAGAAGGGTAAATTTAAGATTAAATCAACATAATGATAAACTAAAAAATAAATCATGCCACAAATGTGAGGCCCAAGTAGATACTTCTCCACAACGTGACATATACCCATGTGGCTTATAACATCAACCATAGTATATCATCGATGAGAATAGATAGTATACCCAAGTAGATAGTTCTCCATAACGTGACAATTTGATACATCAAATAGATTCTACACCTGCTGAGTTGCGAATCAACTGTGTATTTCGTGCTGAAAAGTGCATTGTTGTGAAGCCTAGATTTTCTCTCTGTTGACTTGCCCTTGCGAAAGATCATGAACAATCTCTTGAGCACTGCTAGAGAAAAGACTTTTTTCCTAGCTAGTGAGACAAGTTGGAGTGCAATCAGTTTTCCCTATTGACAATTTCATAACTAAATGGTTTTTATATCTAAAAATCTATAAATTTTATCAGTTTTTATAAAGATGAGTAAATTTTATTAGTTTTTGTAAAGACGAGTAAATTCAATCAAATTTTTTAAAAATTTTAATCTGTGTGAAATATACACTAAAGGACGGTTTTTTCCTAGCATGCACTTGAAGCCCAAGCATACGTATTCATATATAAAATATATTCCATGAATTCATCCTCAATAACATGTCCGGGGGTGAGAAACAAATATTTTACATATTCCCATGTTGTGTATTTATGGATTCTTAAAAGAATTCATGGAATATTTCATTTCCAAGTTTTTATGTTATGAATTCTTCTAGATAAGTTTAGATTGGGACACCTTTCTAAATCTGGGCGATCGTAGCTTACTTTACACATATGCGGGTGAATCTAAACATGCATGGGAAGTATTAGTTGCATCATCTTATTGATATAAAGTTTCATATAGGTGTTTATTTTAACCAATGAATTTATTAATTGATTGGCTTAGTTTGATGCAAGTACAGATCATTGGACTGGATAAAGGAGACGAGCTGGTGTTGGTCAAGAATATATATTAAAATGGCCAATTTTGAATATCAATAAATAATATTTGATTTTATGACGACAAGTGCCATTAATTTATGGCTTAGTTTGATGCAAGTACAGATCATTGGACTGGATAAAGGAGACGAGCTGGTGTTGGTCAAGAATATATATTAAAATGGCCAATTTTGAATATCAATAAATAATATTTAATTTTATGACGACAAGTGCCATTAATTTATTTGGACACTATTCATATTTATTAGCAATGTGTATATATTAATTGGGACATGTGAAGGCTCCCTTGTGTATTTTTTTATTTTTTAAGACATGTGCACTTTATAAGGTTTAAGGCTCACACTTATTTTTAAAAGAAGCCTAGCTTGCACGCTCAAAAAAGCTATTTTTGAAGCAAGCCACTTTTGAAGAATACTATTCTTGAAGAAATCGATATTTTTGTAAACACACTATTTTTGAAACCCAAAAGCAATCCATGAAATATATTTAAGTACACCAAGAGGAAGTGTGGACTCACTCTTATGTGGGACAAATTGGAACCAATATTGTGCATTGAGTATTTTGTTTGTTCTATTTATCTTCAATATTTTATTATATTGCAATCATTATTATGGGTCCATCTCAACCTCCCACAACACCAACCCTAGCAAACTCGATAACTTGACCAAATAAGGCTTGAGTCTACACTCATTGGCCCGCCTAAGTCCACCAAATAAGGCTTGTGTCTACACCCACTAGTGGCCCACCTAAGTCTACCAGAATCAATTCCACGTACATAATACAAGATTGTGTCCAAATGCCTACTCTTTGTCAATGTATATAGAGGATCACATCCCCTAGAGATACAAACACATGAACCTCATACTATATCCGAAAAGAGCTCCTTGCCAACAAGCAAAATTCGTCAAACATACACAAAAGAGCACACAAGCACATGAGAGAGATGGATGGCTGAATTTTCTTCTTTATTCTTACTTCTTTGTAACATAACATAAAGATAAGAGTACAGACTATAAGAGAAAGTACTCTCCTACTAAAACATGTAAGGTCCATATAGTGCGAACCCGATTAAATGAGCTGGAGCTATAACTATACCATAACTCTAGTAAACCAAAGTGGCTATCACACAACCTATAAACCATTGATGGCATATCAACCATAATCTTACCAACCATGCAGAGCTATCATCTACTAGGGGTATCATCCATATCCACACTAGTTGAGCTAGATATCTTAATCATCTCCCTCAAGCTCAACTCCACATCTTGCACTCCAAGTAAGCTTCTAAACTTGTGACCAAGATCTTCATGAAGATGTTAGTCCTCTGTGCGGACATAAACCAAATACAAATCACGTGTTAGAATCCTCTCCCTCATAAAATGATAATGCACCTCAATGTACTTTGTCCTAGCATGATACACTGGGTTACTGGTGTATGATGCTCATGTTCTCACAATTATTACAACTGCCCTATCCATGGGCTCACCCATATTTGCAAGGAGCTGCTACAACCAAGCTACCTCACGTCACCATAGTCACCATAGAAGTGTCCCTATACTTAACCTCCGTATTGGTCGACCGATTCTTGCTCTAACTAACACCAACACTCCCAAAAGACAACATAAATCCACTAGTAGATTTCATGATTGAGACACTACGATCCCAATTTACACCCATGTATCCATGTACATGTACCTGTATCCTAGCCTCATAGGACTTTATATATGTGAATATCTTCCTAGCTGCGTCTAAATGAGGCGTGCATAAACTGATTGAATAGCTCAAATCTGGCTAGGTGGTAGCCATGTAAATCAAACTACCTACTATGTGCATGTACATAGTAGAGTCCTCCAAGATATCATCTATATCTGTAGACAATCTCATGCTCTGGAACTAATATTAGCTTATACCTTGTCATCCCATACTTGGATAACATGTCCAAAGTATATTGCCTCTATTTGAAGCTCTAAAAGTGATGAAACACTTCAAAGCTTCACTTTTCTCTTTTATGAAACACTTCACTTTTCTCTTTTATGAAATACAACCACACTTTCCTAGTGTGATCATCAATAAAAGAGACATAATAATGCCATCCTCTAATTAATGTCATCTTTGTTCGTCCCCAAACATCAAAATGCACCACATCCAAAGGTCTTTAACTTACATGCTCATCATGCAAAAATACATGCACGCTTCACATAGCTTCACATACTCTATGCATGATTGCATCCACTTTGAACTTTGGCAAACCTGTAATAATACTTTGGTCCTGCATATTATTTAGTTGTCATTGAATATTGATATGTCTAATACAAGAGAGCATGTTAAATTTGAAAACATCAAAAAATTCTGTCAGATTTTTCTCTTGCACGGATTTTGTGGCATTAAAAGTTGGAGTTCCACTTTCATGCGTGTCTATAACACTTGAAACTTTTTGAACCCAACCTAAAAAGAGAGACTTAAAAGTTATTCTAAGCATTTGTGTAGAAGTAATTAATGCATTCTTGGGTAGATTTGGCTCACCTTTAATATGATGCATCCTCCCCTCATCATAAATTAATAGACATGCATTGCGAAGTCGATAAGAGGTTTCTTCCGTGCATGCTATTTTTTCCCTAGCACAAGATGAAAACGTGCTAGTCAAGTAATATCAAAGTTGAGCTCCTCAAAGTAGGATTGAATAGTGAGACCAAGGTCTACAACCTGTTGATCCCAAAAGATACTTGTCTACATACTCTTGAACTGTAAAATTATTTTGAGAGATAAAAATCCAAGTACCAAGGGCTTTACTTTGCTCATATGGTGGCATAAAATTTTGAATAAACATATCCTTAAATTTCTCCCAAAAAAGTATTCAAAATTCCCTTGTCCTTTTGAATTTTCCTGCACCAACAATGAGCCACATCCTGTAAATTAGATGCAGCATGCTGAATTCTTATGAGCTCATCTGTGATATCACATAAAGTAAAGCATTATTCTCGATTAGAAAGCCATTGATCTACTAAATCAGCCATGTGAGACGGTAAAGTGTCAATGTACTTTGGTGGTTTCAAATCCTTTAGTGCGAGTTTTGGCTTTAATCCCCTTTCTAGAGTACCCTCACGATTACCCAAGAGATGGGTATCCAAAGTCAGCGCGGAGGTACTATAGGTGTTATCATAGTGCGGATATCATTAAAAAATAAGTTCATTTTCTCCCACAAATCATGCATTTTTGGCGAAGAGGAAGTGATTGTGGGGCGACAGAGTGATCGGATTCCATTTTAACCAATAATATGCAAGAAGTACCACACAACGAAAAATTAAAAGAGAGGGGATAAGTGATCTCACTCGTCGTATGGATGTCGAAGTGGATGAACACAAAAGCCTTGTAGAATTACTACTTTGTAGATAGTGCCAAGTGCTTCAAGAAGCAGTCCACCAAAAAGAAAGATTGTTACCAAGATACACCGCGTGTGAACTCCCTCTACAAACCTTAAGAGTATAAAACCTTAGGGCTTTGTAATAAGCTTTTTTTTTTTAACTTTTTCTAAAAGAAACGTGGGATTTTTTCTTCTTCTCTGCGCTGTTGTTGACGGGCGACGACGGCGATGGCGGTTTGTGTGACGTGCGCTGCAGCGCAGCAGGGTCGAGAGAAGGAGAGGAAATGTGTGGTTTGGCTAGCACCACCCAAAGGTGCTTAGTCACCACCTTGGTGTGATGGCTATACCTGGCAGCACTACAGCAACGTAGTGCAGTTATGAACGGAAACAGCGTCGGTAGGGCAGGCACGTCAACGGCACTAACGGCAGTAGGCAACTGACGTCAACGGCTGGCCGGTCGAAAAAAAAAAGACAGACGACTGCAGCTCGACGCCCTTGCAAGCTCAAGCTTGCTGCAGACCTTCCCTCATAGCCAAGAACCAATGCCTTACCTTTGATACCCATCCCTTGGTAATCATGAGAGTACTCTTGAAAAGGGATTAAATCCAAAACTTGCACTAAAGGACCAAAGTACACTACACTGGCATTTAATTGATTTGCAACCACCAAAGTACTCTACACTGGCATTTTATTTTCTCGCACGATTTTTCTAAGTAGAAAAAATGCCTTACTTTATGTGATATCACATATAAGCACATTAGAATCCAGTATGCTGCATATAATTTACACGATGTGGTTCATCATTGGTGAAGGAAAATTCAAAATGACAAGGTAATCCAAAATACTTGGGAGGAATTTAAGAATATGTTTATTCAAAATTTTGTCACCAGATGTGCAGAGTAGAGCACTTGATACTTGGTTTTTTATCTCACAAAAGAACCTTACAAGTTCAGGAGTATGTAGATAAGTATCGAGAGGTGCTTATGAAATTTTACTAGATTTCTTACAAGTTCATAAATTTGCCTTGGGATTAAATGATAAACTTTGACCATTAGTGCATCGTGAAAAGTGCATGGGTAAGCATCAAAGGCGTGATTGTCCATTGAAGAAGCAGCGCATAGCTGCAAGCCTATAGATTCAAATCACGAGAATGATCTAGAGGAAGATTTATTGGTTGATACTCCAAAACAAACAACCCAACATTCTACTAGGATACTCTCAGTGTCAATTAAAAAACGGGTATCCACGACCATAGATACAGTCTTATCTTCAGAGGCTAGTCGTAGTTACCAGTTTTCAGTTATAGAAGTTATTACCATGAAGGGTTCGATTGAAGGAAAACCAATGAAGGAATTCTTCCATATGGACTCTAGTCATAATGTGATTAGTTCTCAACTTGTCGAGAAGTTAAAGTAGAAAACTCAACCATCACCATATTAGTACACAGTTGAGCTAGTGGATGGCAAAGAAACAAAGGTTTTGGATCAACAGGCTGTAGGCCTTGCTCTCACTATTCAATCCTACTTTGAGAAGCTCAACTTTGATATTACTCGACTAACATGTTTTGATGTTGTGCTAGGGAAAGAATGGCATGCACTGAAGAACCTCTCCTCGACTTTGGAACATGTCTATCAATTTACGCATAAGGAAAGGACGCATTATATTAAAGGTGACCTAGATCTACCCAAGAATGCATTAATTAGTGCTACACAAATGCCGGATGAGTTTGGTCAAGAAAAACGAGGTGTTGAAGGTCATTGAGGAGTACCTAACAAAAGGACTCATTTGCCCCAGTTTCTCACCATTCACTTCTTCGATTTTGCTAGTTAAGAAGAAAGATGATTCTAATCGAATGTGTATCGATTACACAGCCTTAAATAAACTTAGTGTAAAAGATCGATATCCAATGCCAAGGATCGATGATTTGATAGACGATCTAGGTGGTCCTAAGGTCTTCAATAAGATAGATTTAAAAGTGGATGTCTTCATATTTGTATTAAAGATAAAGATGTATCTACGATTGCTTTTCATACTCGTTTTGGTCATGATGAGTATTTGGGCTTACTAGCCACATTTATGATGTTAATGCAAGATGTCTTTAAGCCATTCGTAGGTACGTTTGTGTTGGATTTTATTGATGACATTTTGCTTTATAGTAAATCTTTACTAGAGCACGAACCACACTTGTTTACAGTATTTGGCGTGCTCAAGGAAAATGTATTGTACACCAATAAACAAAAGACTTTCCTATGTCAAGAGAAAAATGTCAAATTACTAAATTCAAGCGTGTGAAGTTGCCCAAATTGTTCCATCCGACTATTCTAGAGAGAAAATAGCAGAGTATTTCCATGGATTTCATTATGGGTTTACCCAGAACCAAGAAAGTTTATAATGCTACCTTTGTTATTGTGGATAAATTCTCTAAGATGTCACATTTTGTTCCTACTACACGAACAAAGTTGAAGCTTTGCAATTACTGGAATTATTTATTGCCGATGTGTTCACATTACATGGCTTGCCAAAATCCATTGTGTTATGTACAAGATATGTGCAAGGCTAATCCTAAAGGGCAATAAGATAAAGAACTAGCTAGCTTAGAACCAAATCAAGAGCACATGGTGTTGGCAACATGGAATGATTGGTGGAGGACATGAAAGAGCTATCAACCAATGCATAAAGGGTTTAGAAACAGTCAGTTGCAATAATTCAATGTGTGTTCCATGACCTCGCCGGTATTTCACAAGGCCTATTTAAGACAAAGATGCTCATTGTTTTGATTCATTTAGTCCAACCATGAATTAGGTCATTGACTAGGTACAGTTAGGTGTTTGCGACCTTTTCCAAGACAACCTATGGCCGTGACGACAATTATGGAACAACAATGATAGACAAATTTGACGATGACATAAGAATGCAAAAAAAAAAGAGACGAATGGCTACAGCTCCACGCTTCTCCACGCCTTTGCATGCTCATGCTTGCTACAAATTTCCCCCATAGCCAAGAACCAATCCCTAAACTTTGATACCAAATGTCAGGCTTCCATGCAAGAATCTCTAGATCTCTGATTCAAGTCTCATGGAAAAAACGTGAAAGAGAACTCAAAATTAGCAAACACAAACCTATCTTGGCATACCATGTTTAACCACCCAACCATTATATATACTAATGACCCCAAGCGTCCAATGTGTATCTTCCCGGCCACACACCATACTCACGCACCCTTTGTGTCCCCACCACTGGTACCCCCATGCTACACATCACTAGGTGCTTGGCCTACAATTGTCACCCATGAACGTTACATTCACACTTATTATTATAAGTGATGATGTGCAATAGTATGCCACCATTAGTTTTCCAATGCAATATCCGCGAGTCCCATGCATTACGGACGTGTAAATCCCATGTATCAATGTACATGTTCCACATGTTGCCATGTGTAAGGGTCGTAAGAACACAATTGGCTATCATAGCTAGGAATTCATACCTATGTTGCCATTAATTTTCCCACGCAATGTCTCCATGTCCTACACATTACAAGCATATGTCTATGTTGCCATTAATTTTCCCACGCAATGTCTCCATGTCCTACACATTACAAGCATATGTCTCCATGTCCTACACATTACAAGCATATAAACCTGGTGTATCAACGTACGCGTCTCACACATTGCCACATGTAAGTCCTGTAACAACACAATTGGCTATCATGGCTAGAAATTCATACCTTATGCAATTTTCCAACATTCAAAAGAACTCTTATCGAAGACAAAACATTTCTAAGGCATTATTGTGATCTCAAGAGAATTTCTATTGGCCCTTCTTTTCTGCCCACGACACTGCAGCCTTCTTCACCTGCATGATCTATACAGTCAAGAACAACTTCAACAGGACCACAATCAAAGGATCACAAACATCGCTAACAAGCAAGCTGAAAGAGTTGAAGAAGTCATGCAAGCAAGAGACGCAGAGCTGTGAGGCTGTATCATACAACTAAGTGCAGCCAAAAAATACCTCCATGCAGTTGGGTCAGGTCTTTTATGAATCTGACCTGGCTGCAACCTGTAGCTTAGAGCCCATTAGCTCTTTTTGTCTCTAGCTTTAGTATCTTGTTTACAAGACACCTATTTTTGCAACTTCCGGCCCTTGGAATTCCTTCTTCTTTGAAAGACACTCTTCCTTTCAAATTGCCAAGTTGTGAAATGTTTTTTTTTTGCAACTTCTGGCCCTTGGAGTTCCTTCTTCTTTGAAAGGCAACTCTTCCTTTCAAATTGCCAAGTTGTGACCAGCATTTCAGCTCCTAATTTATTTCCTTCTCCTTTTTAAAAAACAGATAAAGATTAGGCAAGAGAGAGTACCCTCACGAATAAGAACAAAAGCCACTATGCCCTCAAGACATGTGGGTAAACAAGAGCAGAGGTAAAAACTCTACCATCTTCACTATTACACTTATACTACACTTCGAAAAATTGCCTCAACAAAGCCCAAGGTTGTGCTTCAACCTAGAAATCCCATCTCTTAACTAGTTGGGTATAGGTTCTAGAGAGCCGCAAGCATCCGATAGGACAACTCAGTCAACCTTGCAATGTATTTAATTTAAAACTAACACATCGCATCGAAGTGGTGTTCATATTTTACAACTCTCAACCTGCATGTAAACTCTTCTCTAAATCATTGCCTTTACCTTTAAAAACAAACCGCCTACTAGCTTCCGATCCAAACCGAGTTCAAGATGAGATCACAGCTCATCATTGTAGTGCTCTTCTTCTTCCTCAACTACTGAATGCTCGATTGCTGTATCTTCAAAGGATGTTTCCTCTCCACTGCCCTGGGAATCCTCGGCCTGAAACGCCGTACAAGAGCACTAGATTTGAGCAGTGTTTTAGGACAGAGAGCTGCCAATAACCTTCCCCCCACCACCCCATCCCCAAAACAACACGAGACAGGTACTTTATACCTTTTCTTCATCTTTGGATGTGTCTGTCTCAACTTCTTCCACTTCCTCCTCCTCTTCCTCCACTGTAGCATCTGGGCTAACATTCAGAGTTGTTTTCATAACTGAGTATAAACGACCGGCAAAGTCTTTAGGATCCTCAAGAACGAATCCACTCTCAAGCAAAGCTGTTTGGTAAATAAGCTTGGCAGTTTGCTGTGCAATTGCATCCTGCAAGTCAAAGACAGATACAGTCAATCACTCTCTCTCGCACTCTCTCTGTCTCTCTCCCTACTTCAATCATACCCTCCTCTCTCTGGGCAACACAAAATTGTACTGTGCAATTTTGCGCATGCGAGGAAGCTTACTCCAGAATCCTGGGCAACCCTGTCTTGCAGCTCTTTAATTATGGGATGCCTTGGGTTGATCTCCAAAACCCTCTTGCCACGCATGTAGTTCTGCTTGCTTGCATCACTAAGCGTTTGGGATTGCATTATGCGTTCCATATTTGCACTCCAACCACACCAGGTGTATCTGCCAGTCTGTTGCTGATTTTCACAGAGTCCACATTTTCACTCATGAGCAGCTCTTTCCACCACTTTGTCAGATCTTTGAACGACTCTTGATCTCCTTCAACTTAGAGTCTTTGCCCAGCTTAAGCCCTTCCTTGGAGACATTTTGGAACTTTTTGTCCTCATAATCCATAAGGTACTGCATCAAGTACTCATCAGCGGGGTCAGTGAAGTAAATAACCTGCCCAGGCAAGAATTGTGACTCATGACAGATGCTGCAAGTGTAAGGGAAGCAAAAATCTAGCCCTACCAAGAGGCTTTGCTCATGCAAAATAGAAGAATATGACAGGCAAACACACCCTTTACCTCATAGCCTTTCTTCCTTAGCTGCTCCAAAAAGGGAGATTTCTCCAGCTGCTCTTTGTTGGTGCCAGTGATGTAGTAGATATCTTTTTGATTGGGCTTCATGCGCGAAATGTACTGGTCCAATGATCCTAGCTTATCCTCAGACTTGGTGCTGAAAGCACAATTAAACACCATACATTATAAACCCCTACATCATACGACTCTTAATAAGATCAAATCTGAACCATGCAGAGGACACACCTATAGAATCTGAGTAGCTTCGCAAGGCGGTTCCTGTTGGTTGCATCCTCAACTATACCGAGCTTAATAGACTTCCCAAACTCGTTCCAAAACTTTGCATATTTACCTCGGTTATCGTCTTCATCCTCGGAAACATCTGGCAAATCAGAAACCATCAGTTGGCTCCTATTTTCTCATGCTAGTCTGCCACAGGTGTTGGACAACCTCCTCACCAACACAGGGAGGAAAAACAACCAGATATTATAATGCATATTCCAGATTACAACCTCATAACCAATCTATCGACAACCAAAACCCATCATATCGACATGAATAATGGGACTTCCAGGTGCTCGTTGGAAGCAAAGGCAATTGACCAACAAAGAAAACTTGCTATAAAATGCATTCTCCAAGCCCACTAACAAGATCCTCAATAAAGCTTTTAGGTCATCAGTATTGCAACCTAGCAGAAGTAGGGGCACTCCTTAGCCATAGTATATATGGATGCACAAACAGCTGTTGCACACAGAATATAAGGTGCAACCAGCCATTCTGCACCTGGATGCACATGGAGCAGTTGTCGATTTCCAGAATGGGCAAGCTAGAAACAGAACCACATATCAAAGAAGCACAAATCCTGGGGACTCAAAACACTGACGCTTCAAACCAAGAAGCACAAAACAATAGAGAATGTAACCCTCTTTCTCATCAGACTCTGCAATATCTTCCTCAGCCCACCTCAAAACACTGACGCTTCAAGCCAAGAAGCACAAAACGATAGAGAATGCTAAACCTCTTTCTCATCAGACTCTGCAGGATCTTCCTCAGCCAAGCGCCTAATCATGTCCAGGGCTTTCCGTACAAGCTTTTTCTTTATTGTCTTTAGGCTGCTATGTTGCTGAAGCATCTCTCGAGAGACATTGAGTGGCAAGGTATCTGAGTCAACAATCCCCTGCATAAAGAAGGCAAACAGCCACGTTGAAGACAATCAATAATAAGGCATGGCTGCATGCTCATTAGCATTCCACGATTATAGAAGTTGCACAGCATTGTCACTCAAATTACCTTCAAAAAGGTAAGATATTTGGGCAGAAGTTCATCAAATTCGTCTGATATGAAAACACGTCTGACATAGAGTTTCAAGAAGGACTTGCTACTGTGGTAGTTTTCGTAGAGATCATGGGGTGCATAAGCCAGCTAAAAAAAGCAAACACTCCCTTGAGACACCATCTTCACTATCGAGAGAGAGAGAGAGAGAGAGAGAGAGAGAGAGAGAGAGAACACCTGAGGTTCCCGACTTTGCTATTGTCCTGAGATTCTTGATAAGATCCTCCTTGGTCATACCTATACCTCTGTCCCGTATAGTCAGAATCTTCTTGGCCTTGTCCAGTTTGATCTGACATAAACAAGAAAAACTTCTTAGCACAGGTAAAACCGCACCCTCATATAAACATAGCTTGAAGAAGAACCATTTCAACTCACTTTCCTTTCTGACTGGAACTCATCTTCCTGCCATGCCTCAATATTGACAAAGGAATACGCAAGAATATAATGATACCAGCTATAAGCACTTTTAACACCAAAAACTGGAGAGGAAGTATACACTAACCTGTATCTCTAGTTTGGTGCTGTCACCTTCACCTAGAACCTCCTTATCAGTCAATGCCAAGAAGCGAATTTTGTCAAGTGCCTGCAAGACAAGCAATGCTCAGATTCATCTTCAAGACACCCTCAAACATACAGCAATGTCAAAGATTTACAGTCCTGAATAAACTAATTCTACTTGTCACTACTAAAAAGTGGCAGAGTTCTGTACATAAAGTAGAAAGACTGCCTGTTAATAAACCATTTCTACTTGTCACTTGTAAGAAGTGGCAGAGTTCTGTTAGATAAAAGTAGAAAGACAGCCTGTTAACTAAATCAGTAAGAAACAAGAACAAAAGAAATTCACTAGCTTCTACAATTAGTATATTAAGAATGAGAATTACATCAGATGCATTCGAGATTAGTTCCCGGAGGAAGATGTCCTTGTTACTGTATAGAGAGTTGATGATTATATCCATCAATCTTGAAACTTCAGCTTGGAATTCAAACTTCTCAGCCTTCAACCTGAAAGACTTTGCAGAGATGGATTCGGATTCTCTGCGAGGATGCAAACAATGCCAGATCAACCACGAGAAGGGAAGACAAATAAATGTAGGAAGCATTGTACAACTTGCCTCCGCCAAATGAATATTTTTGCATGAAGAGAGGGAACCATGAAGATGAAGTGTTCAAACCTTTGTACGACCTGAGCATCCGTGGAGAGGGCATCGGGTATGGCATCACCATTTCCTTCGGCAACATCATTTGCTACCACTCGAACAACAGGAGCTACATAGGCAAATAGAAACAAAGCCTGAAACAACTCTCTCTCTCTCTCTCTCTCTCTCTCTCTCTCTCTCTTAGTATTCCATGCGCAAAATACAGACTAATCAGGGAGGCCAAAGTGGACTCAGAAACACAGCGAAGCACTTTTCTCAGAGAAACAGAGAGAGATCGAGAGAGGAAGACTCCATCAAACCATGAGATGTTCAAAGTTTTTACAAACAAGTACAGATTTTGGCCAAGAGAAGCCGTAGCTGAGCTTACCGGGACGAGAACAAAAGCCAGCAGCACGAAGAGAGCCGCGCAGCAGGAGGAACGTCTCATTGCTGTCCGGAGTCAGAAGCAAACTGGACTGCAAATCAGAGTGACGTAACCAAGATGGAAGGTAAAACCTACAAGTTGGCCATGGAAACAAGCCTAAAGTCCTTCCTTTTGTCCCGCCTAAGGGTGGGTGAACTCAGGATACCACGATGCAGGTTCGATCCTTAAAAAAAATGTGTGTTTTATACTTGTTGTTATGGTGATCGTACATTTCATTAATCTAATTAAAAAACAAAGAACGCATGGGAGAGTATAAGGTAAACTCTTTAAAAAACAGCGTTGTTTAAAAATAGGATAAATTTTTCTTTTTTCTTTTTTATCTTTGTGCTCATGTGCGTCGTGAGTGCTTTGTTTTGTAGTTTCTTAGTCACTATGTATATCACTATGTATATCGATTTTTGTGACTTCTTGTAAGTTTGTTGAAAATTTATTTTGTTAACCTTGATTATAGCTAAGCTAATTTAGTAGATCATCATATTTTAGAGTTTATCCAATCGATGTTTTAGAGTTTAGTAGATAATCATATTTTAGAGTTTATCTAATCGATGTTTTAGAGTTTAGTAGATAATCATATTTTAGAGTTTATCCAATCGATGTTTTAGAGTTTAGTAGATAATCATATTTTAGAGTTTATCTAATCGATGATTCATTCTCAATATTGCTTCAAACAACCTAGATGGCATAATGGAATAAGATAAGACTATGGTACGAGAAATTGATAGCGCAACACACTCTCCGTATCTTATTAGAATATTCAACATTACTCAAATGCCCATAAAGTTTCAGGTGTTCTTGTGGAGGGTCTATATGTGGGCACTACCCATTGGATCCAAATTGCTTCACAAAAACTTTACTAATGGATGTTGCCCCAAATGTAAAATTGCATTGGAGGATGATAAACATGCCTTTTGGGATTGTCTAGCCATCAGAGGTGCATGGGGCAGGATTGGAAAATGGGTTGGCCAAGGTCTAGGAATCCAGGGCTGCTGGGGGGATTGGTTACTTGGAAAATGGGCATTCAATGATGAAGCTGTAGGGTTATTGTTCAACATAATCAGAGCATGCTGTTTGTGGGAAATCTGGATTACTAGAAATGCTATTGTTTTTCATAATGCTTCTCTGGTTGGTGTTGATGTGACAAATGTAATGCACAAATGTATTTGTATGTGTTGGTCTGTGATTAATGTGAATAAACTGAGAAATGAGGGCTTGGATTAGTTTCTAATGAAGCTACAGATGAGCATCCCCTAACTCATGCCTTATTCTTGGGAAGTATCAAACATACTGGGGTTTCCTAACCCATGATTTAATTTTGCAAGTGTATGACACTGAAGGAGGCAAAATCAGATTGCCTAGTTATGGTCCTAGGACCAGAAGGTGGTATCACAAGGAGAAACAAATTGATTACACTTTTGTAGCATTTATAGAGAATCCAGCTGGAATCGAGCTCACAATAAAAATCTGGTCTAAGAAGGGAGACATTTTAGAAAGACAGACCCCAAAGGGGTGTACCACTGAGGCCATGATGGAAGCTTGCATATTATTGGGGTATCAAATTTCATGGGGGCTCTAGTTTTTTCTTGGAAGATAAGAGATGGGCTTTACTTTGTAATCTTTTAAATGAAGTAAAGAGTGAAAAGTAGAGGAATGGAGTGAGTAACTCTCTGATGTAAACGACTTACTGGTGTATCTAGCTTTTTCTAGTTAATATATACATTTACTATTGGTCCCAAAAAAAAAGAAAAAGAAATTTCAAAAGTGTTGTAGAGACACATATACTCTAGGAATGATTGAAAACTTAACCTTAAAAACCAAGACAAAACAAAAAACAACACTGAAATGAGCTTTACCTTTGTCACCGATAGCCGTCTCCTTGCGTCTATAAGGTCCCTACTACATGGCGCTTTTTAGAGTTGGCTTGACCAAAACTTCTATATTGTGCATTTCCTTGTGTCTCACATGAAGGATGAAGGTTAGGCACTCGAAGAGATGGGAGAGCCCTTCAAACCCGCACTCACCTTAAGAAAGATGTTGAAATATACAAGTGAATAGGGTGTGTGTGGGAACAAGCTCTTGGATAGAGGCTGTAAAAGAGGAGATGTAATTGTGAAAGAACCTGTGAAAAGGTTAGAAGAATCTACTGGGAGAGAATAATGGGTAGCATGAGGGAATTTAGGAGTGTGGAGTTATTCTGGGAGATAATCAGGGAAAAGAGAAGAGGTGGAGAGAATCAGGCAAAAGGTGGAGATATTCTGGGAGTGAATCATGGAGAAATCAATGGGATTTGATGCTTGATGTAAACTCTATAAATTGAGGCATAGCCCTAATGAGAATTTGCTGGTTTTTGAGTATCCATGCCTACATTAATCTATGTGCTAATTATTCACTAATTACGTCTTAATCACTTGCTAATCACTTTGTTAATTATGTTGATTCTAGTGTTTGATCCACCATAGCTCATCATTATTGCTCAAATTTCAACATGGTATCAGAGCCATGCCTAGAATCAACCAGGTTTATGACCCCATTAGTTGATTAATCAGGATTAGTAGGTAATTAGCAAAAAAATCAAATTTTTAGTGAGTTTTTCATCTTCCCCTTCACCCCCAGCCAGTGGAGGATCTCTAGCACCTTGCACACATAAAATTAGGGCACAAGCTTTATACACAAGCTAGCTAACATCTCTAGCTTCAAGCTCAGCAAGATGGCGTAGCAAACCGCGCAGAAACGAAGCAGATTTTACGTTTTTGGCCGGCGCGTTTTTTCTGAAGGGAACTGCAGATTTCTCCTTGCTCCAATCAAATTGCTTCAATTCCTCCTAGCCCAAGGGGTAATCAAGCATGCTCTACAAGCTGGTGAAGACAGAAATCAATTTCATCAAGTCTACAGAGAGATCCAAGCTCTTCATCAAATCTGCAGGTGACTTTGGTAAAACAGAGATTAAGCTTTCATTATTTGGTCAAATCTTGTGTTTCTTGGCTTAATCCTCTACTAGACTCATTGCTATTGATGCCTTTGAAAGCATTTGAGCTCATTTGAAGTGGAAGGCACCAGATCTGGGCTCCCCGCATACTCTGTTTTCTGCACACAAACCAGAGCATTAATTTGCTAATCAGTGATTAATCAGTGCTAATCACTGTACTTTGGTGCAATTGAGGGTTCAAATTAACCATTAGGTATCTGATACAGATCCCTAAAGCTTCAGATTGCAAATCGGAGTTGGTTTGATACTCCAACCATCCCGTACAAATTGGTTACCCTTAATTTAATGTAATTTCTGGTGATTTTATGCTGATAAAATTATTGTAATCATCTATTAAACACCAGATTGAGTTGTAAAAGGGTAGACACTGCCCTTGAATCTTGAATTTGGATCAAGAGGTAAGACCCCCTTCACATCACCATGAATTCAGCACAGGAAATAGCCAAATTTAATTGGGAACAGTTTTATACATGCAAACAAAAACCATGTATTTGCTGATGAGGAAAAATCTGTGGGGATTAGTTGAAGGGAGAGATGAATGCCCAGAGAGAGGAGAAAATGAGTGGAAGAGTAGGAATGAAAAAGCATTGGGACTTATTGCACTCAGTTTAAATGATGAGATCATTCATCATATCACAGGGATATAGTGGGCAAAAGATGCATGGGATGAACTCAATAAATTATTTGGTACACAAGCAAAAAATTCCAAGATAAATCTATTAATGCAATTCTACAAACTGGACATGAAGGAAAGTGAACCTTTAATCACACACTTGAACAAATATAAAAGCATTAAGCAACAGCTGGCAACTATTGGCAAAAAGGTAGAAGATGATGAAGCATTAGCTGTACTTTTGAAGAGTGTGGACAAAGGAGATTATGAAAACATTGTAGCAACACTAAAGAATGTACCTGAACTGAAGATACACGAGATAGAAGCAGCTCTACTAGAGCAAGAGAGCAGAGGCAAAGAGAAGAAAGGGCTTGACTCAACAGCAGGAGAGGAAAAAGCATTCTTCACCCGAGGAGGATTCTCTCGAGGACGAGGACGAGGAAGAGGCAGAGTAGGAGGGAGGACCTTCACTTGCAACAACTGTGGAAAGCCAGGACACATGGCAAGAGACTGCTATAGCAAACCCAGTGGAGAAGGAACGACATCGGCAAACTTCATGGAGGCTCCAAGGGAAGTGGAGTCGGATCATCTTTTCTGAGAGAGAGAGAGAGAGAGAGACCCCACAACCCAATGTAACCTGCCCCAATAAAGTAAAACCACCTCTGAGCCACCGATGATGTAGACCACGTGGTAGATGTATGTGTGAGCACTTTATTCAAGGTCGCAGGCAACTATAGTAAGCCTTGGACACATAGAGAGAGAGAGTGTCAAGGACTATGAGTTTAGGGACTCGAGGCACTGGTCGCAGGCTATCAAGTAAGAGGGAAACTTGATATAGGGTCCAGGTGTGCTAGGATTATTCACTTGAGGGGAGGTGTTGAAATATACAAGTGAATAGGGTGTGTGTGGGAACAAGCTCTTGGATAGAGACTGTAAAAGAGGAGATGTAATTGTGAAAGAACATGTGAAAAGGTTAGAAGAATCTACTGGGAGAGAATAATGGGTAGCAGAAGGCGAGCTCAGGAGATGCGCGTTGAAGCGATTCGAAAATGATCACACAATGCACACAATGAAAAATGACGAAAAGAGGAAAGAAAATCGAATTTATAATGTAGCTGGTGCTGCATGATTGGCCCGTGAAAAATTACCGTTTAACGACGTGAACCTTTGTACTTTTTAACAGCATGAACCTTTGTAATTTTGTTCATGGCGTGAACGTTTTTCTGCAGTTTCATGTGAAATGTATAGGATTAAATACTTTGCTCAAGCAGTCAAACATGCACATGATGAGTGACTGATACTTTGCCTACCTTGTACCCATTTGTGCAATCATTGGATACCTTTTGTTTTATTGCTATGAGAACCAAGGGGTCACCTTGGCACTTTTGGGAATTTGTTGGTGCAGTCGTTTTAGTTCCAGGTGGGAGTTTTTTATTATGCCTTCCACCCAATTGAACAATGTTGTCAGTGTGCCTGGTTGTGAAGGGTTTCTATTTGCATCTCCTTGCTGAGGTTCCTTGTTTAGTCTTGTAGCTAGAGTGGGTACTTTTGTTGCTTTGGCAATTCCCAACCCATTTGGCTGAGTTTTCTTTATCCTCCACACAAGGGTTGGCGTGAATCTTTGCTTGCATTAGGAGTTGATGTTGCACGCTCTTACCACCCTCTTTTTGATGATTCGAATTGTTTGTGATATTGGCCATTGAGTGGGGTTTGGGTACCCATATTGCTGTATTGCCTTAATAGTATCATTGTGCTTGCAGTATGTCCCTTTGAACCCATTGCTTTACGGAATCCTTGTGGTTTCTTCATATGCTTGGAGTCCTGCCAATCGGTTCGAGTCAACAAGGTCTGACTTTTGAATTGTTTGTAGGTTCTTCTTGGGGTCTTTATATCATTCATGGTGTCCTTCTTGTCTGGTCTTTAAGTTGATTCTTGGGCACCCACTTCTGTGTACCCTTAGATGTTGGGTATTGTGTGGGCAAGCTTCGACGGAACGGATGCTAGTTCTATTCTCTGAGGTGTTGCCACTGCACTCATTATTTTATTATGAGCAGTTATGATGTGCTTCCCTCTGTTTATCAAGTTCCATAAGGCTATGCACATGACCTCTTCTCCTGTGCTTAACAATGCTGTTCTTTCCTCCCATTGGATATTGTATTTACTTATACAAATCCAGGATCGTCCTAGAATCATTTCTTCTTCCATGGAACGTGCAGGCATGACAAACACCTTCCCGACCAAGGAATTATTTCTGATGGAGATGTTTACATTTAAAAATCCTTTGGCTTTTGTGGTTATCAAGTGAACACTACAAACTTGTGCATCAGTGGGTTCAAGGTGTGGTCTATCTAATGCTACCCAGGTGTCATATGAAATCAAGTTATGACTTGACCCCGTATCTATTAATGCAATGCTTGTTGCATGGCCTTTAGCTGTAGTAAGTCTCACCTTGAGTTGTGTGCTAGCTCAATGTTTAGTTCCCCTTCGTCTAAAAGAGTCACAGAAGCCATGTTGACATGTTTTAGTCTTTTGTGTCATAATTGTTGGGCTTTGGCCTCCCTAGCCTTAATCTCTTCTTGAGCCTGCTAGATTTTTTCTTTTGCAAGCTATTTTTGTTGTTTTAAGAGATGTTCTTACGAGAGCATCTCTTGGGTCAGTGGTCCAAAGTATTTTTTTAATTTACTTCCATTGACATAACCCTCCGTTTGGATGCCGTCAATTGTCTCAATTCGAACAGACCCATGAGGTGTGATGTCCGATACTTAGAATGGTCCCAGGCCTCGGTATTTGAGTTTCTTTTTCCTGTTGCTTCCGACACCATACATGAGGACAAGGTTCCCCGTTTCCAATTCTTTTTGCTTAAGGTTTTTGTCGAACCAATGTTTTCTGCGTAGTTTTTCGACCATGAGTCCATGTGATGCTATCAGTGTGGTCTCATCTAGTTTCTCCAAGTCAATTAGCCTTTCAGCTAATGCATTCTCCGTGAGACGCTCTTGTATGGCAATCCCTAAGCTTGGGACTAGATATTCCTCCATGGGCATAATTTCTTCCACACCATAAGCTAGATGGAAGGGAGTGTAACCCGTGGCTACCTTATATGATGTTTGATAGGCCCGTAGGGCTGCTGTCAGTTTATGTTCCCAGTCTGTTTCCAAGATTTCTCAAACGGTTATCTTACAATAATAGGGGTGAGCGGCATCTTGTCCTTCTGTTATGGAATAGCGAAACATTGACATTCTTTGCATCTTTTGACAAATTCTATGGCATCTTTGAATAACGTAGGCCACCATAGTCTTGCTTGAAGCACTTTTCGAGCTATGATTTCTCTAGCAAAACAGCCACCTGCTATCCCTGAATGAGCTTCTTCCAATATGGTATGGGCGTACAAGCTTTCCCTTGGAACCTAGCACGATTGGTGGGGCCACTTCATTGATCATTGCAGATGCCATTGTGATTCCCATGAGTATGAGACATTGACATTGGATGGTGACTCTCATGGAGTTCCATTTGATCCAAGCTGTCATGTGGATCATCATTTTGGTAGATTATTAGATGGAGCTTCCTTTAGTACATGTAGTTATGCATGTGTGCATATGGGTCACTAGTTCATGGGACTTCCATTCGACCCATGAGATTGTGTGATGATTGAGGATGCATGGCTACATCATCTTTTCGACCCAGGTCGCATCATGTTTTATACCTTGGGATGTGGTCCATGGAGTTTTCCATTTGATCTAGAAGGCTATGAGGACCTTTTGATGTTGATGTTATTTGTACATTGACATTCGTGGTTTTCCATTTGATGCTGGCGGCAACTCAGTTTATTATATAGGGTCATGGACTATTGGACACTTACTATAGTCTATGACTCCACATGTTGTGGGTTGATTTTTGTTTTGCACGACCACCCTTTGATTTTGAGGGCGAAATCATTGTAGGAGGGGATGCTTTGTAATGTAGGAAATTATGTGCTTGGTTATACTACATATGCACATGTGGGATGAGGGCCTAAGCACATGATATGGGGCATAGGACTTAGGTTTATGGGTATTTCATGTGTGAAAGGTCCTAGGAGTAAGTGACCTTATAAGTCACTTATGGGATAGTTTGTACATCTTTTGACATCTTTGGACATATTAACCACTTGGTTATCTTCTTGCCTTGAGCAAGCTTCCGTGGTGAGCTTCTCCCTTCTTGAGTTGCTAGTATGGTGACCTACACCCTTTTTATTTACTCCAAGTATTAAGTGGGCCTCCATCGAACCATTGGGATTTTTTCAGGGAAACTATTCGGGGCTGCCTCAGGATTCCGTGAGCGCTTTCTATCTGTCCAAAGCTAAAAGAAGCATGCATAGGGAAGCTTTCTATGAGCTTGGCCTGGGTAGCATAAAGATCATGTAGCATAGGGCTCTCAATGCTAACCCTAATCGCGATTTATTTATTTGGAAGCATGTTGCATGGATAGAGGGCCGGTCATAGAATGCATAGATCTCTTTATTAGCTCTATGCATGGATAGAGAGCTATGTTGCATGCACATGGTTTTCTATGAGCCCAATTAGGGTTAATATAGAGAGCATGCATAGGGATATCTATGACCATCCGGATTGGGCTCTATTGTTTTTTAGAAACATACCCATGTCTAACCATGTGTTGTATGTGTGTTGTATAGATCATGAAAGTAGACACCCCCATTGTGCCATACTCACCGTCTCTGTCAAGACCTTCCAGAGCTTCATCCACCTCCTCTTACCATTGTACATGATGTGAGCCCGTGAGAGACATGCCATTACATTTGTAGGAGGTAGGGTGAGCATTCCTTTACAGACCGAAGCTCATCAGCTCGTAGTGCCAGTCCGACTTATAGTACAATATGCCATGCATGTCAAGTCTCGCCAACATGCTTCACTCTCGTTGTAGTTATTATACGATGATATTGCCCGGGTCGAGATACATTTCAAGCTCCCCAGCTTGTCGTCTAGCGGCGGCCGCGTCCAGGTCATTCCCACCAGCAACATTAATTTCCACGTCGACATTCCCACCAGCATTTCCATGTCAGCAATTATTAACGTTTAACGTTAATTTTTGGGACTGTCTCGCCCATCATCCCCTCCTTCATGATTTCTACTTTCAGCTGGCCGCCCCTTAGAAATTACCCATTGTGGTAGTTGCAATAACCCATTACAAGCAACATGAAAAAGTCCCCTTACTCCCCCCCCCACACCCACAAAATCATTTTTTGTAGGCTTCAATTGACCACCATCATGAGGTCCTCTAGGTTCCACATATGCCTCCAGCTCATGCACCTCTACCAAATCCCCACCTACGGAGCTTGCCTACTCTTGTCTTTGATGATAAAAGTGAGCATGCCTCGACAAACTCATGCCTCCGCCTTTAACTATCCCCATTTATCTTTCATGTGGTAAAATGTTAATAGTTTAAGAAAATACCTCCCACAAGGCACCACTTTTGCTTCATACCTTGTCCATGTATTATTTATTGTGAAAATACAATCGTTGTATTACATGGTATGCAAGTGTTTCGAATGCACAACGAGGACGATTATGCAAATTTGTGTGCATTACATGGCCCTATCTAAGCTTATCATTGGGAACCCATTTTTGCTTCCTAGGTTTGATTATGTTCTATTTATGCTAGAAAAAGTGATTAGACCATTAGATCAAGAGACACTCACATGGTGTTTCAAACCCTTTTGCATGGTTGACTGACCATGTGTATTCGAGTTTCCTTTAGCATGGGGTGAGCAAAAGTGTGTAACAAATAGCCTCTTCCCATGTGCATTCTATGATTAATCTGACTTGTTCCAGTATTGAGTCGTTTTGTACATATGCTCAAAGAACATATTTATCGTTTCAGTTTTGAGTGGTGTTGTACCAAAACTATGAAAAATAGCAGTCAACTAGAAACTATGAAACATAGTATGTGTAGCCCTATTTGGGAACCTATTTGTACATGTTTCTCTTCATTGCCCACTCACATGTGCAACAACCCCAATCACAATCAGCATTAAATACAATATAATGAACATTTGCTCCTAATGATTGACACTTAACCTTCACCATAACACTTGTGGAATTAAAGGCAAATTAAGGCAAAAAATGTGTTGAATATACATGATGTTATGAAGATGTGTTCGAGTTATGTTAACATAAAGATTATAAGTATTCAGCATATTTGTGGAAGATATCATTTTTTCTTTGCACACACATTAATTTCTCGTAACTCAAAATTTGTGTTTCCAAGAAGAATTTTAATCTTCAAAAAATAATACAAAGCATGGTCAAGCTTCGCTTGCATCGGAGTTCCCATTGGCACAAGCATGGTCAAGCTTCGCTTGCATCATCACCCTCTTTTTCTTTGCCCCCTTTGAATTTGGGCAAGGCTCTAACCTCTTCTTTCCTTCTACGAACCCTCTTTTGCGAATGGCCAACCTCAAAGAATGGCTTTGCATGGGCAAGTGAATTCCCAAACCCATCATCTCGAGCCCGTAACTCATGGGGTGGGTATGTCACCAACAAGGCCCTTGACGCTTTGGCTTTTTGCACATACGCTTGCATTTGGAGAGCCAAGCACTTAGTTAATGCTAGAAGATCATTATCACCATCTGAAACAACACACATGGGTTTAGTTCATTCATATGTTATGTATGGAGACGGTAGATCAAATAAAGCATCTACACATACCGCAAATCAAGAGGGTTTCACTGACAATTTGTTGTATTTTTTGAGACAAATCCTCATTATATGATTGTGTGCCTATAGAAGAAGATAACATTAGGCACAATAGTTTAATCCCATGGTTCCACATACGAAAGTTGGATAACGAACCATTGGTTTCATCATTGCCAAGGCTAGGAGGTGAATTGGAATTACCCATGTCAGTAGCACTATCAATCCCCATTGACAAAACATGGCCTGGTGGAAAAATATAATAGTTTGATGATCGCACACCGATGTAAGACATCAAAAAATAAATTTTACAAAACACTCACGTGAAGTATTCTAACTTGTGTACACTGCGTGCATCATCTTGATCAGTTTGGAGTGTGATACATTCCAACTTGCTTGCAACATTAAGGATGTCTCGCAGTGTGTAAGGAAAGTATCCCGAGTTGCCCGAAGGTTCCCTTCCTTTGCACTACTTTGCACCAAATCTATATGATGTTGCAACACTTGTCGGGGGGTGAATCCTTTATGTAGCATGTCACAAATCCATGATCGCATTGTTGTGGATAGCCATGGAGCGAAACATAACCTTACTGAGGCAGGTCCCGTGTATTGGGAGCCATGGCATACATTACCCTTTGAATCGACATGTTGGTATTGTATGTAATTCAAGTGACATACCCATGGCCATAAGTACAATTGTGAAACAACAAAATGACATTGGCAACCAACTGTGCATAGGATTGTGATTCCACTCTTCGCTTTTGGGCTCTCGTAGACGGTTCATTATCACGAGCATCTACGGGACCGAAGATACACCAATATCTAATAGAAACACACATGATGTAGTTGCTATAAAAAAACAAAGTTGGATTTTGTACTTTTAAGACCAAGAAAGTCACAACTGCGTAGTTATGCATTAATTTTTGAAACTTACCCGATCAATGACAAGAAGAAAGTCACAACTGCGTAGTTATGCATTAATTTTTGAAACTTACCCGATCAATGACAAGAAACTATCTTTGGTCGAAAATTTTAATGAGCCTGCCTCATTGCTTTTCTTCCAATGTATTCGAAAGTTTGTGGGGGCATCTGATATGATAGACTTGCCGTGCTTGAAGTCGGCCATGCGATCCCAAGGAATGTATGCTATTTGTTGGATGTCAAACTTTAATTGAGGATTCAAAGAGGTTTCCCATACAAGATTTGTTGCATCAAACGGACCAGGTGGAGGTGTTTGAACATTGAGCTTGTGAGCACGTGAGGTCGGAGGTTGACTCTTCAAAAGTGAAACTAGACTCATACCAGTAGGTAAGGTGGTTCGGATTCACCGTACTACACCACCCTGTAGCAACGGTCACAAAAAGATCAAGATTATATAATATGAGTAAAAATAATAATGTGTCTGAAGCTTGGGGATCTTTATTACTCTTAGCCTCACTCTCACAAATCCATTACAACACCTCATGATTATTTTTATAAAGTTCACAAAGGATTTCAATGGACAAATGTGTCAATCAACCCAAATTGAATTTTAGTGTGTCCATAAAAGTTACATATCATCCTTTTCTTGATTCACATTATAGAAATTGTGAAGTTCTTGGGGAAGCTAATAAAAGTAGGTTTTATTTCTTCTAGTTTGATTAGAATTAACCTTTGAAATCTTTGAAAACTATTCGAAGGCCGGCTCTTGTTTGATAATGCAATGTTCTTTTTAATCCTCTTCTAACCCAAATTCGGGATTGATTGGGCTACAAAAGTTTCCCCTTTAAATCCACAAAGTCCTCAATTGAAATCCCTTGAAAGGTAGCACATCTGAAGGACTTACTTGAAAGGTAGCACATCTGAAGGACTTACTATTTCTACTTGAAGAAAAACTCCATGCTCTGTAGTAGTTTTAAGTTCCCACAAATCATGAAAACGAAATTACATGTGCCTTGACCATGCGGCACTTGAGGGAGAAAAAGGGTAATCTTGACCTACCTGGGCGGAACTAGCTATGCAACTTCAGCTTGTTGGTCCATTTTGCCCAAAAAAAATGTCATCATATTTGACACTACGATCATCACAATTATGAAAACTTTTAAAAAATATAGACTGTCGCAATAGGCACGTCACAATAAACATCGTAAATGCGACGTCTATTACGATGCTTATTGTGACACATCCATTGTGACAGTTATTGCGAGCGATGTGATGATTGTAATGCTATGAGGATTGTTTTTTTTTCCATAAGTTTAGAGTTATTTGTTGCAAAAAAATGACATAATAACTTGGTCCTATTGTAGTGAATTAATGAGAGAGAATGCATTGTAGCTCATGTACAGCATGTATACTCAAGTACATTCAATAGTCACATAGTGAAAAATGTTGGTTCTTATTTTTTCAGGAAACATGACACATCTCATTTATCATCATGAGCAAGCACCTTTGTCTCAAGTAAAACTCCCTTGCTATTTTGGTAAAATCCCTGAAAGAGTGATACATCATGTTCTTACTATTAGTAGTTTAGTTGGTGTCAAAAACATTGATGTTGGAACACTTCTCTTCAATGTTTGGGAAAGTTTTTTTTTGAGGTAATCATACACATTTTCTTTTAAGGTCTCACTCAATGGAAAACTAGAAAGGAAAATGTATATAATTAATCAAATTACAATACTTATAATAATGTATTATTATATGGTGTGAATTCCTTTCCGAGTTTGTAGTAGCCAATGATTTAAAAATTTCAACCAGCTTTCTCAAACAGTAATTTTGTTCAAAATCTCACACAATTATGCACTACAAGGAAAAGCGACCGTAGGCGCGTTTAGAGACGCGTTTTGATAACGTGGTTTAAAATGTTACCGACGCGTTTATAAGCGTGTCTAAAATCGTGCCTACTGACAGGCATCTATATGTGCGTCTATAAACGCGTCTATAGACGCACATATAGACGTGCTATGGAATTTTAAAAAATTTCCAGAGAGCTGCCTGTGCAGATGTACAACTGCATTTTCTACACATGCAGCTGCATGTTTTTCATAGGCAGCTCTCTGATTTAAGGTTTTGCTTACTTGTACATAGACGAATCAAGATCAGCAAAGATATCAACATAAAAACTTAAATTAAAGATAGATATGCACAAAAAGATTTGTGAAAACACTTCGAATATTGATTAAAGAAGATGAGAAATTACATTTTATATCCAAAAATTTGTTCATACATGATTGTAGCCACAGAAGGCTTGAATAAAAACATAGATACATAAAGAAGATGAAAAATTTCATCTTATATCCAAGAAGTTGTCCATACATGATGGTAGCCACATGAGGCTTGAAAAAGAAACATAGTTGCATAAACCAAAACTATACATGAAGAAAAACTAGCGGGCAACTACTCGAAGGAGTCATGACTCTCCGAGTCATCTTGTCCTCCTCCTTGTCCTCCACCTTGTGCCTATACAAAAAGTGAAGATATATATAAATAAAAATAGAAAGTATTATAAAGATCGAAACATGTTTTGTAAATAAAAAGAAAAAGTAGTACCTGCATTGGTGTTCTCCTTGCTCGATTGTATTGTTTGTCGGAGATGATCCCTTCATTGTGAAGGTAATCCTATGTATCGTGGCGACGATGGTAGCCAGTCTCTCCTAGGGTAGGATCTCTACCCAAAATGTCATGCTACATCACAAGACAAACATTATAACACAACTCAAATAGAGAGAATACAAAGAAAAGACATGAAGTTGCACTATACATTCAAACTCGACCTCCCATGATGCACGACCTCCAGATCCGAAGTGCGACGATCCATATCACTCCATTTGTATTCGCCGCGCTTCTCTTTGTTGGCTAGTTCACTACTCCTTCTAAGAGATTCTTCTTGGCTTTTTTTCACTCACCCTTATGAGCAGTAGATGGCTTACTGTGTCCATTTTTATCGGCATCTATTCGGGCTTTCTCCTCCTTTGCATGTCTCCTTACTAGAGACCTCCTATTCTTAAGTAGGTCTTTGATTTTGTGTCGCGCGCCCATATACTGTTAAACCTTTGGTCGTGAAGAGGATTAGGATACTTCTTGTGGACAGATTTAATGCAATAATCCACTAAGCTTTGCCTTTGCTGCTTAAAATGTATAAAGCAGTCTTTATAGTGTGCAAAAACTACTTGGCGCAAGTAGTTTACCACCTCCTTCCCACGAGAGTCATCAACTTATATGCCACACACATATCATAATATGATATATCACCATGATGTGGTGGTGACTCTGAAAAACTATCCCCACCCCCAAAGCACTGCTCTAGGCATCCTCTATCTTCTCTATCTCCTCTACCTCCACTCTCAATGCTAGTGCGGCATGAGGTATGACCGCCACTATCTCCATGACTACAATCCCTACGAGACGACGACGACTGCCACTCTCATGAGAGCTATGATAACTGTGAGGTGTCGCATCTCCTGAAGGTGGAGGTGTAGGAGATGTTGGAGCACTAACTAAGGGGTGAATGTAAAGGTAGGTGAAGTGCGTGGCAAGGGACTTTGTTGGGCTATGGGCGGCGGACTTGATAGTAAAGGGGTGCCTGCTGCATAGGCTGTCAACTACTCGGGGGTGGGAGTATAGCTAAACATCTATACAAACAAAGAGAATATTTAAAAAATATTATGCAAGCCTTATGCAAGCATTATGTTTAAAGTACTATGCATAAGTTTAAAACACTATGTATTATGTTTAAAGTACTATGCATTATGCAAGCCATTACGCAAGCCTTGCATAAAGCATTATGCATTAGGCCTTATGCATAAAGCATGCATGAGGCCTTATGCATAAAGCTATGCATGTGGCCTTAAGCATAAAGCTTATGCATAAGGCTTATGCATAAAGCACCATGCATAAGGTCTTAAACATTAAAACTATGCATGAGACCTTATGCATAAAGCACTATGCATAAGGCCTTAAGCATGAGGCCTTAAGCATAAAGCTATGCATGAGGCCTTATGCATAAAGCAATATGCATAAGGCCTTAAACATGAGGCCTTAAGTATAAAACTATGCATGAGACCTTATGCATAAAGCTTATGCATAAAGCTATGCATGAGGCCTTATGCATAAAGCTATGCATGAGGCCTTAAGCATAAAACTATGCATGAGGCCTTATGCATAAAGCATGCATGAGTATTATTCATAAAGCTTATGCGCAAACCTACAAAACAAATTCCCAGTACCCAAAGGTGCAATAATAATAGAGGAAAGATATGAAAGCACTTACCTCTTTTTCGTGATGTTGAAAGAGAGGAACCAACAAAAGGGTGAGGAAAAGATTAGTAATGCATACATACAAAAGCTTATGCAAGCCCCTTGCAAGCCTTAAGACTTATGCAATCTATGCTAAAACTTATGCATAAAGCATGCATGAGGCCTTATGCATAAAGCATTAAGCATAATGCTTTATGCATGAGGCCTTATGCATAATAAAGCTTTAAGCATAATGCTTTATGCATGAGGCCTTATGTATAAAGCTTATGCATAAGGCTTATGCATAAAGCACTATGCATAAGGCTTTAAGTATGAGGCCTTAAACATAAAACTATGCATGAGGCCTCATGCATAAAGCTTATGCATAAAGCATGCAATAGGCTTTATGCATAAAGCCTATGCATAAAGCTATGCATGAGGCTTCTTATGCATAAAGCATTATGCATAAAGCATGCATGAGCATTTAAATGCATAAAGCATTATACATAAAGATTATGCATAAAGCTTATGCGCAAACCTACAAAACAAATCCCCAACACCCACCAAGGGTGCAATAATAATAGAGGAGAGATAGAAAAGCACTTACCTCTTTTTCGTGATGTTGAAAGAGAGGATTAGAGGACCTACAAAACCAACAAAAGGGTGAGGAAAGGATTAGTAAGGCATACATACAAAAGCTTACGCAAGCTATGCCGCTATGCAAGCCTTATGCAAACTATGCCTCTATGCAAGCCTTATGCAAGCTATGCTAAAGCTTATGCATAAAGCATGCATGAGGCCTTATGCATAAAGATTTAAGCATAAAGCTATGCACGAGGCCTTATGCATAAAGTATTATGTATAAGGCTTATGTATAAAGCATGCATGAGGCCTTATGCATAAAGGTATGCATGAGGCTTATGCATAAAGCACTATATGCAAGTCACACTAGCCTAAACTAAACCGTACCACGGCACTATGCATTAAGCATGCATGCATAGAGCTTAATGCATGCATGGATTAAGCTCTATGCATGCATAAAGCTCTATGCATAGAGCTTAATGCATGCATAGAGGTCTATGCATAGAGCTTAATATATGCATTATGAATGCATGCATAGAGCTTAATCTATGCATTAAGCTCTACGAATAGAGTTTAATGCATAGATTAAGCTCTATGATTAAAGCTCTATTCATAGATTAAACTCTATGCATAGAGGACCTACAAAATAAAACCCCTCTTTTTGGTAGATAAAAATAGAGGAAAGAGAAGAATGATAGGAAAGCACTTACCTCTTTTTGGTGATGTTGAAAGAGAAGATTAGAAGACCTACAGAACCAACAAAAGGGTGAGGAAAGGATTAGTAATGCATACATACAAAAGCCCTAAGAACCTAATGCATACATACAAAATCGAAAAGCTTAAGCTCTATGCATAGAGCTTAATGCATGCATATAGCTCTATGAATATAGCTTAATCTATGCATATATCTCGTGAAGTTGAAAGAGAGGATTATAAGACCTACAAAACAAAACAAAAAGTTGAGAAAAGAATTAGTAATACAAAACCCTAAAAGTGTGAATAGTATGGATACACAAGGAGGTTTAAGCCTTATGTATAAGGAGGTTTAAGTATAAGCCTCTTAAGCATAAGATGCCTCTTAAGCATAAGAGGCCTCTTATGCATAAGCCTCTTAGGCTTATCCATATAAGAAAGAGAGAGAGAGAGAGAGAGAGAGAGAGAGAAGAGAATACCATTCAAAAATTTTAAACATAAGAAGCTTATGCATGTGAGAGACAGAGAAAGAGAGAGTGAAGAGAATACCAATCAAAAACCCTAATTCTAAACATACCATTCAAAAACCATGAATATATGAAGAGGTGGGAGAGACAAGTGGGATAGAGATTACCTTGTGATATGAGGAATCGTCCTTGGGAGGAGACCTGGGAGGAGACATGAGAGGAGACTTTGTGAGAAGAGGACAAAGGGTGAGGTGCAGCCATCATGAGGAAGGGGTACAAAGAGGGAGCAGAGGGGAAGCGAAAATAGTTGCGGCGTCGACGTGGGATTATTCGGATTTTTTTTTAACAGAGCGCGTCTAATAAGCGCATCTATATCAGTATAGACACGCTTATGGACGCGCATATAGCCGCATAAATAGCCGTGTAAACCCCACCAGATCATAAACTCACCCATGGCCCCTCTCTCACTTCCATCCCTCTCTAGTTTGCGTGGTTATGTTCTCATTCTCTTGTCGTGATGGTTGATAATCACCAGTACACAATGATTTCTATGACGTTTTGTCTCTGTTTTGTTTGGAATGAAATTATCAATTCTTCAATAGTATGTCACTATGGCAACATGCAAGGAAAACTATTTTCTTGATCATTACAATCATGTTTTCTTGAAGGTTATACAATACATTATATTAAAGCATAACATGTGCTTACAAATTTGCTTGAAGACTAATTACAAGTTACAAGTTACAAGTGTGAGAGGTACATAGAGTTTATAATGTCATTGCTAAGGCGGTCCACATGTGATCATAAAAACACACCTTAGTGCAGGAGAAGAATGGAAGTAGTTCAACATCACTTGAAGAGCCTGATTGAATATGTAGACTCCAACATCACTTGAAGAGCTCCGAAGCATAAACTTAACCTAAGGCAAAAAAATTTGATCCACATTGCAAGGATGGAATATCTTCTATAAAGATTGTTGTTTGGACGTGGTTTCTTTTAGTCAAGCAACAGTGCAGAGAAATAATCCTCGAATTCTCGATCGATGGTGGGTCGCCTACTCCCAGACAAGGCCTCTGTGTAATTAGAGAGAGATCAAGTAATAAAGCTTCAGACGAAATCAAGATTTATGCAAAACAAAATATAGACTACGTTCGAATTAATGCTAGGGAATATTTCATGCACCTGCTTCAAGCGTAAAACGGCCTGATGAATGGATATAGCGTTGGTGATGGTGTGAGCTTGATAATTCAATTTCGTTATCAGATGAAAGTGTTGATAGACCTTCGGTAGAGCCATGATTGCCATTAATATTGATATATAATGAGGAGGTGATCACCTTCATGGCAGCTTCACCTTCAATGACTGCTTCCTGTGTTCTTCTTTCTTTTCTGGTTTGCAGCTTGATCACGTCCAGGTTTGATATGCAAGATCGAGCTTCTTCTTCTTCCCTGTCTTCGTTTATGGCGATTACGTTATTTTTATGATCATTACCGGCCTGAGAACCTGCCAACTTTGGACAAAAACCCTCCAGCTTCTCCACCTTGCAGGAGGATGCAGCTGGACGCAGATGATTATCATTACCATCATCAGGGCCAATGATGCGTTGCCTCTTGTTTGCAGCATTGCTATCTTGATTCCTACGATGACGATCAAAACCCATGCTAAAAATAGGCTTACCTATCAAGCTCAGCCATCAATCAAGGTCTTAAGCTTTGCTACCAAAGCCTGGCTTGCCTTACATACAAAGGATCTCTCTCATAGCACTACGTCCATGCCATTAAACCCATAAACAGCTTCAAATTAGGTCAAATTAAAAACGATAAGTTGTTGCCCATTTCTACTTACTCATCTTCGATTATGAGCCTGGTCTTCCACCCATTTCTACTTACGCATCTTGGATTATGGGCCTAGTTCTTCAAGCACATGGTACAGCAACTCCATGATACAGTATGTAAGCCAACCCTTGTTTCGGGTACTGTGTATATGCATTATTAGTAAAGGCCTCTTCTTAAAGAAGTTCATTGATTTGCATGCAACAAACTGACTGATGTGCTCTCTCTCTCTCTCTCTCTCTACACATGAAAATCATAGAATGCTAGTTACACATAGACGCGCATACACTACAACTCGTGAACACAGGAGAATGATCATAGAATGGTAATTAGATATAAACGCTCTCTCTCTCTCTCTCTCTCTCTCCCCGTGATAATGTATAAAAGCATTATGAAATTCAAAGACGTAGAGGATCAAACATCATAGAACGCTAAGCTAGCCTGCTCTCTCTCTCTCTCTCTCAGAGAGTGCGCTCTCTCTCTCTCAAAATATCTGCATAGGTGGATATTGCACAAGCGCAAAAAGAGAGAAGAAGGTGGGCCCCCGGGGCTGATGGGGGTCAGGTGGGTGTCCAAATCAGGCCTAGGGTTAAGTGGTTGGTGGCCACGCTGGCGGACCACGTGGACCAACCAGGAGCCGTAGAGTACGACGGCGAAGGGCTGGGAGGTCCTTGGTGGCACCTTTGTCGGTGTCCGGCATGGCTGGTCCACGTGGGACTTCACGTGGGGAAGGGAGGGTGCCGCCCGCCGCGTCCACAGTTTTTTCTTTTTCTTTTATTTTATTGGAAAAGAAATTGGCATCCATCCCCCCTATATGGATACACATCACTATCCCCCTTATATGGATACACATCACTGATCCCTTTGGCTCCTAGTCGACCATGCCCCATGAGCCCCCCTTTCCAAAAGACAACAGGACAAATCATCTCTCATGGTATCTTACAATTTGCAAAGGACTCTCTCTCATGGTTTGTGATAAACAACAAGGATTATTCGGAGGTAGACCATGATATCTTAGGGCCACGCTTACTTTCCGACACCTTACATTTTTACCCATTCGAGATTGTTTTGAATGTTAAAAAAAGATAAATTTTCCTTTTCTTGGTGATAACTTCCATTTTTTTAAAAACAGTTAAGGTAAAGAATTCCTCTTCTTTTTGACACCTAGGAGGAGGTGCCCATCAAAAGGCAAGCTAGCTTAATTGAAAAAGAACTATGGTACTTTTTAAGACGTTCTTTTTTAGTATCAAAATGTTAAAGCCATGTCCCACCCAACAATAAGAGTGTAAGAAATATTTTGGATAAGTGAAATGGTTGCTCTCGTAGTCATGCGGTCGGGATCCCTCGCCACTGCCACTTGCTCCTTGTGAGGGGTCTGCATCTTCTGTTACCACGTCACTCCCCATTCTCACTTCATTCTGCTCTTCACCCATCACCATTGTACCATTAGTGTCCCCGCCAGAGTCACCACTTCATGCATAGTCATTATAATAGTCTCTTCACCAGTGATACCTTCCTCTCGATCAGAGCCCCTTTCTCCTCCTTATCTGTCCTCACCACCTCAAATTTCCTTAGTGTGGGAGACTCCACTTCCCATTCTCCCTATGTTTGAGGGAGAGGGGCTCACTTTACCATCGACCACCTTGCCTCATAGTACCATTTGTCCATTATCTTTTCCATCGACATTTTCCTTCACCCCTTCACTCTTATATGGATGGCTTCCTTGTTGGCCACCCCTCGTTCCTTAGTGGCTACGCAAGTGCTATCCTCGCCATCGACCACCCCTTCCATCCTCGCGTTATCCTTGCCATCGACCACCCCTTCCATCCTCACTACGTAGGTGCTATCCTCACCATCGACCACCCCTTCCATCCTCGCTACACATGTGCTATCCTTGCCATCAACGACCACCCCTTCCATCCTCACCATCGGGATTTCCTCTCCGTCTACCACCATGCTTTCCTCTCCATTGAAACACAATTTTGCTAGTTTTATTTCTATGTAGTACTATTGGCCGTGTGAGGGCCCATATTTCAATAGTTACTAATTGGACAATATGTTTGTCATATTGTTCGTGTGCTTGCCTAGGATCATGGATGCCCAGAGGTGCTTTCTTCTTCCTCTCCATCGATTCGCCTCCCTACTGGGTAGTCCTCTCCATGCATTCACTGGGATGGTGAATGGTGTAGTGGTGGGCGTAGATAGCTCCGCTGAGCTCTTCCGTTGCCACGATCCATTGTTCATCACCGCCAAGATCCAGCATGACCGAGTTCCTTGCCGCCACTAACTTCCACCACCTCTCCTTGCTGCATGGCCACCTTCGCCTATGCATGTATCATTGTAATACCTTTGTTTTATATTTTCGAAGGTGATCCGTATAGATTGTATGATCCTCTTAGATCTTCTTCCCTAATCTACGATTCTCCCCCTTTGCATGATGATGATAGTGGTGTACTTCAAGGTGACCTAAGAGAGAGAGACAGGTGCTAAGTTGTTGGTGTGTGAGCAACAAGGGAGATGATGCTATTGTAAGAAGATTGTGAGTAGTCATGTGATGGAGGAATACATTGGTAGTCTAGTTATGCATGTGTCTACATTTTGTCTTGCTCTCTTATGTGTTTGTGTTAAGTGAAGGGAGAAGGTAAGCGGCGTGAGTGGGTGGGGTAATCAGGCATAGGAGATTCCTGTGTAGTTAGGATAAGGAGAGAGGCTAGAGCAAAAGGCTTAGTAATTCTAGGACCTGTGTGCACTATGGATCATCCTTGATGGGATACTTCCCAAGAGCATAACCCTCTTTCTCTAGTTCTCTTCCTTTGGTGCAGAGAGAGTGTAGGTGTAGAGTGAGCAATCCTAATAGTTCATCTACAGGAGCACCAGTTTTGGAGATCTATCCAAACTCAAATTTTTTTAATAACTTGCAAGACCTTATATGTTGAAATATATGATGTACAAGTGATAAAGGGTGAGAGAAAGAGATCATGTAGGTATGAACACAACCCAAATAAAGTGAGCATGTGGGTGGAAAAGGGATCTAGGATTGGCCCAACCTTAGCCCCTTATATAAAGAGGAGGAGGCCTCACTTTTTGTAACACAATCAAGACATTCATAAGGTGAAGGTCAAGCCAACTTTGGAGTGGCTGAAATAGAAGGTAATATAGAAGCTTTCTATACATCTTGTGTTCTTTCTCTCTCATATATGTTACTCTATCTTGCCATCAACTATTGCTTCCGTTGTGCACTCCCCATAATTTTGACATGGTATCATAGCCTTGCAAAGGCTAAGTTCTCCTTCAATCCCCTTTTCTTTTTCTCTCACTATCATAAGCCATTCACATTCTCATCAAGAAAGACGGTGGTAGAAGAAGGTGAAAAGCAAAAAGGCATCAAGAAAGAAGGCAACAAAAGAGCTTCAACAAAGAGGAGAAGAAGAAGAAAACTCGAATTTCCGTTAGCGTTTTTCCATCGATGCTTCTTTTTGATACTTTGGAACCATAAAGAAGAGGTATGAGAAATTTTGGTTGAGCTTTTGAAACTGCTAAGCTTGTTTCTTGAAAGGAGGTGGAGCACGTCATTGTTTGCCGCAGTCAACGGAGCTTTCTGCAGTTCCGTTTATCCCTGCGTTTTTTCGTCGGCCGTCTAGCGTTTTCGTCGACGTAGAAGTACCGTCCAGTGGCTGCCGCCTTCGGCAAGGCTGGCAACGACTAGTTACTGTAGCGTTTTCTTCTTACTGCACAACGAAGAGCGATAAGCAACTCAATCATCGCAATCAACGCCTACAACACCAACATCTCCACTCTGGGCGATTACCTCTGCTGCAATCCGTCAACGAAACGCAGTCGGCACTGACGTCCGTCGACGACAGCAACTGTGCCTTTTGTTCGTTGTATATCAACAGTCGTGCTCGCTCTATTGCAAGCATCGACATGATCTCTTTTGTGCAGCGAACTCTCTATAGCAGACCTCAGCAACGCTGCGGTGCCGGCGAGCAGCGCACGTGGATCAGCAAAACGCTCTGCTTTATTTAAAAAAAAAAACTATTTTCTAAGGTTTTTAAAAACCTTGCGTTTTTTTTTTCATATCTTCCAAGGTTAGGAATCATGAGCTAGTGTAAAATTAGGTAAAGAAATAGGGATAGTAGGTTAAAGATAATCGAATTCAACAAGTATTTTTATGAGTAAATAGAAGAGGATTGGTGCAAGATTCATGTTAAGTAATGTACATGATGAATAGAGGTATTCTAGAAGAGGATACTAAGATTATGCAATTTCTATCACAGGTTAGATTGCGTAAAGGATTGATTTCCTTACGTTTTTCGATGACAATTTGTTAAGACATGGTGGGGATATAGAATAAGAAATTTGTAAGGAAGGATTATGATTTTTTTAAAAGGTTCATATCATATGAGAAGTATATGGATGCATGAACTTAGGATAATAAGGCTAATTAACTTTAAAATAATAAAGTTCCTTAAACCCTTATTGCTAAGGTTTTTCTTATACCTTTATCTCAAGGGTTTTCAACCCTTGCTCATTCAATGGATGTCACTCATCCTTGCTCATCCAAGGGCAACCTTTTTTTTTTCATATCTTCCAAGGTTCTTTACAATCTTTGAAAGAAGGTGTTCCTTAAACCCTTATTGCTAAGGTTTTCCTTAAACCTTTATCGCAAAGGTTTTCAACCCTTGCTCATTCAATGGATGTCACTCATTCTTGCTCATCCAAGGGCATGGTAATTTTTTCATGAAATCCAATCCTCAAATTTTTTGATGAACTCATATGCATGGAAGTCATCTACCGTCTTGTAATGGAGTTAGACACTGCCCTTGTGTTGATAAACAAGTGGTAAGACCTCTCCTAAATCAATGTTCACATTGGTGTATGTATTTATGCATCATGATGAAGTGGAAGTTGGAAGCAAGAAGCATATTGAGAAGCACATGCATAAGCTATTGAAACATGGTTGGTAGCCTTGGCAGCTGGACTAAGGAAGCTAGCATGATTGGAAGGAGACATGTACACATGAAACGTGTCTACCATGAGAAAGGATTGGAGAAGCACGAAGATGCAACCAATGAAGCCAATGTAATAAATAATGGAACATCCAAATCCCACTTGAAGATTGTCTTTTGCAAGAAGATGGTTTCATCAAAGCGAAGGATCAACAAGGGTGGTGCATGAAGCCACTATGGAAGAGATGGTACCAAAGATGTTACTAAGGTTGAGGGGAATTTCGGAAGTTCCTCACATGATAAACAAATCTTCTAGTTGAAGAGTGAAGCATGTTTGCTAGAATTGGGAGTGAACCACATTTCTCTATAACTCATCACTTTTGTTATTCCTAATCTATAAAGGCTACCTACCTTGCCATGTATCCTATGGTTGAGAGGGGGTCATTTTGCTCTTGTATGTCCAATGCTCACCTTGCTCCATGTTTGGCATTGTCCCATGGTGGCATTGAGAGGGGGTGTTGAAATATATGATATACATGTGATAAAGGGTGAGAGAAAGAGGTCATGTAGATGTGAACACAACCCAAATAAAGTGGGCATGTGGGTGGAAAAGGGATCTAGGGTTGGCCCAACCCTAGCCCTTGGTGAACCCTATATAAAGGGCAGGAGGCCTCACTTTTTGTAACACAATCAAGACATTCATAAGGTGAAGGTCAAGCCAACTTTGGAGTGGCTAGAATAGAAGGTAATATACAAACTTTCTATACATCTTGTGTTCTTGCTCTCTCTCATATATGTTGCTCTATCTTGCCATCAACTATTTCTTCCGTTGTACATACTCTCCATAATTTTGACATTATAGCTCTTTTGACGCGTAAGGAGATGAATGTTGGGAATAAATCATCCTCTAGTAATAGGCAAGAGCAGGCCTTCTACTTTGGCATAGGCAGAGGTAGAGGTAGATTTTCATCTAGAGGTTGAACTAGTACAGGCCGATATGGAACATGAGTCATGGATAACAACAACAAGATTCCAGTTCATAAAAAAAGTGAAAGATGCCACTCTAGAGGTAGGGGGAGCCACAGAGGCCAAAGTGGATGGCAAAGAAGTCATAATAAAATTGTAGTATAGAGTGTTATTATTGTGGCAATAACAAAGGGCTGCTATTTAAAAAGAGAAATGATATAAAAAGTGAAAAGTTAGAGCATGCATCTTCAAGTTAACAAGCGAGCAACTATTTATGATGTGGCATGTGTTTACTTCCACGATTTGCAAATGCATCATCAAATTTAGGTGATGTATGGTATGTTGATTCTGGTGCATCTAACCACATGGACGAACCATGGTGTGTGGTTTAGAGAAGTGTGGGATTTGATGATATAGCACACCCTATTGCACATGTAAGTTCCTTTGTCTATGTATAGGATGGAAATATAAAGTATCTTGTTGAAATGCTTCATGTGCCAAGTATGACAAAGAACCTAGTTTCCATTGGTCAGATGATGGTTTACAATTGATGTTTAATTCTCATGGATGTTATATGGAATATTTCAATAACCAATGTTGCTTAGAAAGTTGGCATAATGTCTAGATTGGTTGTAAGCATGCCTGAAATGAAGGTTGTAATGTTTGTACATGATGCTACATAGGTGTGCTTACAGATTTTGATATTTGGCATAAACACATTAGACATGCTAGCGGTTGAAGAATATGCAGGCTCAAAGTATGTTACAAGTTTTCCAAAGTTCAAGTAGAGGGAATGCATAAAGTATGTGAAGTGTGCCAATTGGGCACACAAGCTAAGCATGCATTTCCACATGATAAGCATGTAACTCAAAGACTTTAGATGTGGTGTATTTTGATGTTTGGGGACCAATAAAGACAACATTGAATCAGAGGATGCCATTATTAAGTGTGGGTGTATTTCATGAAAGATAAACTTTTAGAGCTTCAAAGCTATGATAGAGAAAGATAGACATGCACATAAAATCCCTAAGGTCAAATGGTGGGGAAAAATATATCTCCAATGAATTAAGTTAATATTTAAGAGAGCATGGGATAAAGAGAAAATTTACATACAAGTACGCCACGTTACACAATGGGATTGTAGAAAGAAAAAACAAGCATATTACAAAAGTTACCCATGTATGATGAATGAAAAAGATATACCTCATAGTTTGTTATTACACAAATCCACTCATAAACACCTATGATCACGCAAATCAACTCAATATCTTACTCTAAGACATATTTCCTTAACAGTAGTCCAAGCATTTACATCCAAGGGCAAGATAAAGCGAGAAAAATAATATAAGAAGTAGAGTAGCTGTAGTTTATACAATGAACAAGACACCCCCACTATAATAGTTCATGGCATGATGCTTGAATAAAAGTTTACTAGCAAAAAACTAGATTTGGCACACTTGAAAGCATTTGGGTACATTGCTTATGTATATGTACCAAATGAGGTAAGAAATAACTAGGATCCCAAGGTTCAAAAATGTATTTTCATTATATATTACCTTAAGTAGAAAGATTATAGATGCTATAACCCCACTACGCATGAGATGCTATTGGTGAGAAGGGATGTTGTTTTTGATGAGATAAGTAGCTATGAAGTAAAGAATTAGATGGGTGCTCAAAATGTTGAGCAATAATCACTAGAACTTAGTGGACAAGGAGAGTTCTAGGAGCAAGTCTATTTTTGTGAGACCTTGGTCAAATAGGTTGAAGTAGAATGTTAGGCATTTTGATGTGTCACGTGGTGGTACTACAAGTGCTGAGATTTTAGCAAGTTTACATGTATCATGTAAGGGAAAAGAAAAGGTGGTTGATCTTTTTGTAATGCTTGATGTTTCAGCAAGTCACTTCGTTGTTGATGGACATAATGGCTCATAATAGAGTCTGCCTTTCTGAGGAGTTTGGGATCCCGACTATTATTAGACCTGGTGTACAAAGAGGCAAAGTAGTGTTGAGAACACTTGGTAGTGATCCAAGTGTATGCAAGTCTATGAGAGTTAGATATCCAGTGGGACAGGTTGAGATATGATGGGTATATAGCCCATCATTATGCATATATGGCCAAAGCTATACAAGAGGTAGAGCCCTCATGATTTGAGGATGCACTTAGACATAAGCACTTGAAAGATTCCATGGATGAAGAGATGGTTGAATTAGATGCTAATGAGACATGGGATTTGGTGCCTTTGCCTAAGGAACATAACTTAATTGGACAGAAATTGAATGTAAGTGGGTCTATAAAGTAAAGCATAATTCAGATGGTTCTATTAGCAGGAGGTAAAAGGCAATATTGGTTGCCATTAGATATGAGCAAACATATGGCATCAACTATGAGGAGACATTTAGCCCAATTACTAGGATGAAACTATGAGAGGATTGATTACTATGGTTATAGCTAAGGGATAGTCTTTACATTAGATGGATGTAAAGAATATATTTTTACATGATGATTTACACAAGGAAGTTTACATGGTGCAGCTACTAACAGAAGCTACTTATAGATATGGGTGAGCCCATGGATAGGACATTTATAATTATGATAAAACAAATTTGGGTTAGCCTATGTATATGGGTGAGCCCATGGATAAGTCAGTTATCATTTATTTTATGACAACATGAGCAGTATGTAGTTGGCCAGTAAACCAATATATCATGCCTAGACGAAGGATATTGAGGTGCATTATTATTTTGTGAGGGAAAAGGTGGATTTGTTGTATGTCAACACACAGAGGATCAAGTGGCTAACATTTTTGCAAAGTTATTGGGTACACAAAAGCGTCACAAGTTTATAAGCTTACTTGGAGTGTAGGGAGGGGATGTTGAGATATCAAGCTCAACCAGTACCAATATTGATGACACACAAGGATGACACCTTTGCACTCATGCCATTGGCATGGTTGGCGAGATTATGGCTGATATGCTACAAATGGTTTATAAGTTATGTGTCCACTTTGGTTTATTAGAGTTATGGTATAGTTATAGCACCACCTCATATAGTCGAGGGATGACACTATGGACCGTGTATGTTTAACTGAGTGATTTTAATATAGTATGTACTCTTATCATTATGCTTGTTTGTAAAGAAGTAGACAAAGAAGAAAATTTAGCCATCCATATCTGTCTTATGTGCATGTCTACTATTGTGTGTGTGTGAAGACGCTTGCTTGCAAGGAGCTCAAGCTCACCCTCTCCCTCACATTCTTCTCAAGCTCACCCTCTCCCTCACATTCTTCTCAATAGTATTCTTCTTAAGCTCACCCTCTCCCTCAAATCCTTCTAAAAAATATACTGATCAAATCTACACAGCGATAATATTCTTGGATTCTTTGCTACTAACCAAGCATCCCACTATCTATTCAACCAAGATATTCTTGGAAATAGGTTCTAAGGTAAAAATCCAATATTAGCAAGGGATAATATAGTCTATTCAACCCTCTATATCAATAAGAGAAACTCATCCAAGCATGTGCAATAGGTTCTAAAGTAAAAATATTAGCAAGGGATAATATAGTCTATTCATCCCTCTATATCAGCAAGATAAACTCATCGAGGCATGTGCACTCAACAGAGAGCTATTTTTAGTAAATTTGAGATTAAAGCTCATCTAGACTATATTTGGGTTTAGTCTCATCTAGACATCGTGCTATATCTTTGTCTCTAAAGCACGTTGAAAGTGTCTTTGAGGAGGGCCATCAATTTTGTATTCCAAATGGGCTCTGTTTTCAGCTCTCCAAAACAGTGAGTTACTCACTAATTGGTGATTAAGTTTGGCTTAATTTCAAATTTTTGGACGTATTAGTGGTGTCCAAAGATGCCTTCTTCTTGTGAGTTATCAAATGTAAAGAACATCAAGCCAAGGAAGAAAATTAATAAGTCTAGACTCAAATCTAAACCTTATTATTATGCTTATGCAAAGAACATCAAGCCAAGGAAGAAAATTAATAGGTTTAGAGTCAAATCTAAACCTTATTATTATGCTCATACAAAGTTTTTTTACACTCACATGCATTTTTATGGTGAGTGAAGAGAGTTATTAGTTTTTGTTTGTAAGGGTTAAGACACTACCCTTAGGTGATAAGCTAAGTGGTAAGACCTACTCAAAATCATGGCAAACTTTTTCAAACTTGATAATTTGAAAGCCATGGTTTCCACACTTGGAAAAACCAAGATGAAATTTACCCTAATGAGAAACGGATTGTAAATGGAAAGAAAAAGATGCGTAACACTAGAGATGGAAAGTCATTATGGGTTAGCAAAGATGAGAAAGCATTAGAAATCATTGCTTTGGGCCTTTGTGATACATACATCCATCATATAGATGGAAAAAAAACTTCTCACGATGCATGGGCAATCATTGCTTTGGGCGTTAGTGATACACCCATCATATAGATGGAAAAAAAACTTCTCATGATGCATGGGCAATCATTGCTTTGGGCGTTAGTGATACACCCATCATATAGATGGAAAAGATACTTCTCATGATGCATGGAATACTCTTGAAACATTATTTGGGACACACTCAAAGAATTAAAAAGTCAATCTACTCATCAAATTATTTGAGCCTAAATGAAACCAGGTAAGTCACTACTGACTCATCTCAATTATATAAAGAGCCTACTTACCCAACTTGTAAGAATCAAGAAAAATACAGGCCTTCTTAAAGAGCTCAAGGGAGCTCTTTTTAATGGTGCTCAAACCTAGGGAGATTATGAGAGAAGATCATCTTTTAATCCATTGGAATCATGCCTATTTAAAGGCTCTGATTTAATGTAAGAGTACACTCTCAATCTCTACTTTCATGTTGTCATTATGCTAATCATTTGTTTAATCACTTTTGATTAACTCTCATCTCTTATTTAAGCAAGTCATCATGTTTTGAGCCATGTCCCTAATCACTCCACTAAGCCACTAAGATTCCAACACCCATGTTATTTTCTAGATGTTTGGATTGTATAGCAAGACCTGCACCTTATACTTTGATGCATTATTTGTAACTATTGATGTCACATTCTTTGGTCCACCAATTGTAGTAATTTCTCTTTCATACACCTCTTCTCAGTGTATGATGAAGTCATCTCTCTCAAGTATGTGTCTATTGGTTTGAGGAAAGACAAAAACTCTAGGAAAAATGCACATTAGATTTATAAGGACTTATGTTGATAGTTGTGGTCCATCCATCTATTGTAATGGTACAGCCAAAGGTAGGCACACAATCAAAGATAATTCATTTTAAGGTGACTTATGTTGAATGCTTCACTTTCTCAAAATATTCAGTGTGTAGTTTAAAATGAGCTTTTGTTGTACTCATTAATGCATCTTGAAATATTCTATTATAATGATACAACCAAAGATAGGCACAAAATTTAAGACAATTCATTTTAAGGTAACTTATGTTTCCAAATATTGAGTGTGTAGTTTAAAATGAACTTTTGTTGTACTCACTAATGCATCTTGAAATATTATATTTTGATTTATATGAAAAGGAATGCCACATGCTACAAAGCATGGGTCCACATGTAACTCAGAAATTTTTTATATATCAAATGATGTATTCAATATGCATGATCTTTGCAATGTTTCTTAGTAGATTTAGAAGATAGAGGCACATCAAATGATATGCATCATCCTATCAAAACATTATTTGAAGTATCTACAGGTTTTGTTTCCTCCTTAGATTTATTAAAACATTATTTAAAGTATCTAAAGGTTGTGGTTCCTACCCAAGTGTACACTCCATAGGCAATGTCATACATTGCATCCTCATTTGTACACTATGTACATAGTGTCATATGTATAGATTACATTTAAAGTATTCTCTTTGATTTTCTCTTGGTCTTCACCTTGAGCAAAGTATGTATGTAAAGTAACATGTAAATCTAGAGGAGGCATTGAGAAATGCTCTCTACATTGGCCCCAACTCCACATAAGTGCTATTTGATCCATGTGGCACTAGCATGAAAAGTATGGCTATAACGTTTGCATTGCACATGCAAGATAGTCCTACCATGCTATAGTTTCTCAACGTAGGATCATTTGGGAACTCACACCATTCTCTACCTTAAAAACACAATAAAATGAGTATACATTTGTAGTCAACCAATAATTTCAAAGTTCATTGATTGCAAAGCCAAAAGTTATTAGATCCAAATGATTATGCTATATGATAAAAATTATAACTAATTTTTTGATGCAATTGTTCTGATAAATATACAACATTGATACTCGACAAATATTGTTATACTTTATTTTTTTTAATATAAAGGTTTCCGTTTGAGTACACAACATTAAAAAAATTTATATAACCATTCATGTAGCCCTTCTTTAGCACTTCCAAACATATCTCTAATAATTTTTATATGCCATTATGGAAAACATATAGAGGGGTCATAGAGTTAACCTTGTCTTAGAGATGAGTTGAGTACCATGGTGGTTTTAGTCATCATTTCTCGTGTTGGGGCCCATAAGACATGGGCCCACATAGGTCACAACTTGCTCACAGTGTCTTCCAAGTTATTGTATTAATCAATCATGGGAAAATAACCATTTTCAATTAAATATTTTCTACTTTATTTGCTAGATAGATGTCTTCTCTAATGACGAAAGTTTTAGTCTTTCTCATGTTCCATAATCATGGCAAGTAAACCATATGTAGGAACATCATTAAGATCAATCCCTTTAAAAACTTTCCCAACAGCATAACCACATCACTTTTTCTCATTTCAAGTCGAAACCTTTGAGGACTTTGCTCAGCAATATAGCCACATTTAGTTTTCTAGGAAGACTCCCGTTTTAAAACTCCCAACGGGTGTTGGGAGTTTCCCCTGTTTAGTTCATCCGATACCATGTCCTCATATCCATCTTAGGGTAGGTCGATTTTATGTCCAAGGTCAAAGATCAAGGATCTATTTCATGCACTAGTTCTTATAATTTCCTTGTATCAATCTTCTTGGGATATATTGGGTTAAATACTTTATACCCTCAATTGTTTCTTAAAGATTTAAGACCCTAAGAAGTCACCTCAGTTAGTCATATCCTTTTTATTTTACACTCGACTTTGCATCAATAACTTAGGTCAAATACTTCTCTTTTACGAGTGTACTGATCATTCCTAATTTCATTAGAATTGGGAAGGGGAGAACACACAATTGATTATTTTTAAAGACTTAAACCATAATTGTGAAGGACCAATTAAACCATAATTGTGAAGGACCAATTACTTCAAGATTCATAGTATCCAACCTAGTTTTTTTAAGGAAGCTTGGCTCGTTCACCCAAGGGTTGTTGCTTTCAAGGGTAAATCCATAACTTCAACTCCAAAACTCTTCAAGTATCCTTACTCATTTTGAATCTTGTAACATAGTTAGAAACAAGAAAGATGATCCTCAAACTCGAGAGTTCACTTAAAAATACGATAAGTCTACTACGTGCGATCATTTTAGGAGGGTTTTTAAACCAAGATTTTGAGAAAAAATTACAAAAATATACTTACATAAGGGGGTTTTAAATGACATTTTGAAAAAGAAACCCCTAAGTTTATAAAGAGAAAGGGGTCATTTTATTAAGTTAAATTCAAAGAAAAGGATATTTTTTAATACTCTTTGAGAACGCATGTTATATGTATGTCTTCCTAAAAGTACACCCCTTGAGTCTTCAAATAGCATTGATTACTCAAAAGAAGAGCATCATTTAAGCTTTAGAACGGACCCTGAGTATCATTCTTAATCTAGTAGATTTTGGATCACTAGTCAATATAAAAGATATTATGAACTACTATAAACTGATTTAGTTAAAGGCTGATATCACTTATAAAGATCATCTATCGATTTTAGATCACAGATATTCCTATATATATGACCTTATTTAAATAACATTAAGGTTTGTTCTTAAGAGAACGACGATTTCCTTTTTGGATCTTCAACTTATAGTTATTTCCTCAAACAATATCATTAAGATTTTAACCTTTAGTTTTGACAATACTCTCACATATCATCAAAAGAAATATAAAACTAGGCCTTGATCAAGAAGTTATTAGAATCTAAACCCTTAAGAAAGATGCTTAATATTTGATTAAGTTTAGGACTTATTACACGTTATCACATGACTCTAGTTCTTTCTTGGCAGTGTTGAGAGTTTTTGGTGACCCATTTTTTAGCTAGGGACATCAATTCAATAGGTGTTTCTTGATTTGCCACTGTGTTGAGCTCAAGATTGGTGTTTGCTAAGCTATGTAGGGGGAGGTGTGCACTGTGTTTGATAGCATTTGTTTGCTGGCATGTATGAAGAAAAAGCTCAAGAGGTATGGTGTGCCTAAGTTGTGCCTAGCGTGAACCTAGTCTTGTGGTGGCTTGTGTGCTTTGGAAAAGATGTTGGATATGCTATGTGAACAAGACCTGGGAGGTAAGCTCTATGGTCTTGTGTGTGAACTAAGGCCTCTATTGAAAGGTGATGATCATGCTGGACACGTTGGTGGTATATGCATGATAAAGATGATATTGGCCGCTGCTTTGATTTTGCATGAGTAGCCGATTGAGGAAAGGCATGTGATATGCTATTATTGGACGTGAAGATAGAGTATGCCAATGCGCCTATATATGGAGCTCTCTTTGATGAGTTCATGTCTTTGAGTGGGGCCGCTAGGCTGCCGGATCGCACCCAAGGCCTGTTCGACGTTGTGTGTGGGTCCTCAAGTAGAGATATGATGCTGCTATTACCATGAAGATGTGGAGAGAGAACTTAGACGTTTGCTGAGAGTCAAGGAATGTTGGGCTACATCAGGCTACTGTTTTCTATACGAGCCTAAGGAAGGTGATAAAGAGCGATGGGAGTCTCAGAGAATGTACTCAACTACAACAAGCCATCAGGTACGTGGGCACTTGCTATTCATAGATCATCACAGAAGAAAATTCTTGGAGCAAAGGCGAAGGCATATCACCCGAGATAGGAGGATCCATACGAGACCCCTCCGCTGTTCCAGCGCTCGACTCATCGCGGTGGTCATGGGGGATGCCTAATTCGTGGCTCTTGCCCGATGGTACGTGGCCCTTGCCCGACCATGATAATTGGCTAATTGTTGGAAGGGAAAATCGGCTCCACCCACTTGAGTGGGCCCCGGGTGTGTACAAAAAAAAAAGATATGAGTTGCGAGTGGTAATGTATGAAGAGGCTCTGTCTCTTTCTTGTGGAAGGAAGCTATGTTATGGGCTGTCGGCATCTATATGTATACCTTTGTATTTGATGATGTCTTATGAGCCTTTTGATGTTTTTTGTCTCGTGAGTGTTTTTGCATCGTCAATCATGTTGTATAAACATATAGCATATGTTGTGTGAGATCTTGCATGATGATGTGTATGCTTTGTTGATGATGATATATGAGATGATGAGTTCTTCTGCCAAAAGCCTTGTGTATACAATGCCAAATCATGGACAAAAATTGTGCTTGAGTGCTAATAGTTCATGCTATGAGAGTGATAGATGCTGATAAGAGATGATCATGATGCTTTCTTCAAGTGTTGGAGTTTGGAAAATGTTGGTTGTTGATTGTTGCTGGTGTTTAAGTCCCTGGCCCTCTCAAGGGTGGTGCTTCATAATGATTTTAGTAGATGTTGATGCTCAACTGTGTTGATGGTTAATGGTGGATCATTTATGCTGGGTCCGTTGGGTGGGTGTAGAGCGTTGTGGTGTTGTGATCAATGTGAGGGATGAGCTATAGGGAGGTAGTTGTGCTCTACCACTAAAAATCTATCACCCCCACTAAGGAAAGTCGTCCTCAATTGTTGTGTTTGGTTGGGATACGAAGCGTTCATGTGTGAAGCCGCTGCTGCGGAAAAGTTACTTTTCGAAGTTGTTTTGTTGTGAAGCTTGCTATATGTGAAGCAACTGAAGAGTTCTGCATTTAGTGCTGGTAAGAAGATGTTGTGAAGAAGTTGTTGAGAAGTGTTGATGTGTGTTCGAGTAGATACAGTGCATCTTGTGCCGATTGAGGATGTGATGCCGGTTTTGTTTTATTGTTGCTAAGGCTTGGTTGTAAGACACAAGGTTGTAATCCCAGTGGCAGTGAGGCCATGGTTGTGAATCCTTGACAGTAAATCCAGGTCAAAGTGTTGATGTGTTTGTGGGTTAAGAGGCTTGGTTGTAAGACAAGGTTGTAAGCCAAGTGGCTGAGGCCGTGGTTGAATTCCCTTAGCAGTAAATTCATGCCATAGTGTTTGTTATTGGTGAAGTTTTCGAGTTTGTTGGAAGTGTGGTAAAGATGGGACAAGAGTTCCGAGAGTTTTGTGGTGTGGATGGTGAAGATGTTGAAAGGTTTGTTGAGAAGTTGGAGTTTTCGGCATTCCTTATTGGCAAAGATGATCCTATGCAATGCTTGCAAAGATACTTCCCTTTTGTTTTGCAAGATGAAGCTCTTAGTTGGTATGATGCTTATGTGTTGTACATCCTTATGTAGAGTTGCAGTATGGTGAAGTGAAACAAGCTTTGATAGCTCGATTTCAAAAGAGGTGTGACCCAAAGACAGTGTGGCATGAGATCTTTAATTTGTGTCAGGGTGCTGATCAAGATGTGGATGGTTATGTAGTGTGTTTTCAGAAGCTCTAGAATGAATGGGTGAAGGCTCTTGGTCATGAAGTTCCTCTGAAGATGCTGAAGCGGGAGCGGTTTGTAGTAGGGTTGAAGCACCAGAGCTGAAGGTCAAAGTCAAATTGAAGAGACCTAACACATATGAAGAAGCAATACAAGTTGCCAAAATTAAGGAGTGGGAGCTATGGAAGCTAGGTGCTATGAATGTACTTGGCTTGAAGGAAAAGTGTCATATGTGCCATGCATGTGAAGCCTCTATCAGATGTATTTCCATTGTCTTGTGTATCGTGTAGTGGTAGCTTTATGGATGTATTGTTCCCAATAGATTGTATCTCAAGAGATGTAAATGCATGCAATGTGAAAGAAGCAACTCAAGTTGATGATGTGACAAGTTGTATTCCTCATGATGAAAAGGGTTCTTTGCCAGGTCCAGTGATGTGTGATGCAGGTGCAATGCTCCAAGATGGTCAAGAAATGCTTTGTGACATGACAGAGCCTCAAGTTAAGGATGAGGAGGTTTATTTTGCAAGAGAAGATGAACAAGGATTCAGTGTGCAAGATATGATTGTTGCAAAAGAAGAGTAAGTAGGCTCTTGTGAAATATAAGCCTATGTTGAAGAAGGTTCGGATGTAGCAGATTGTGTTTCACCCTATGCTTTTGATGCTGGTTATATGTATGAGCATGCTGAAATTTTTGAGGACATGCTAGAGACAGAGTTAGTGACCATTAAAGAAGAAGCATATCTCCAAGGATCAATTGAAATGGAACCCACTGAGCAACGTGAAGAAGCTCATGCTTCCAATGATGAGAAGCATGATGTTCAACTAGGGGGTGGGCATGTTCCAACCTATATGTTCTAGACCAACCCCACAGAAATGGAGAGGTGTTGTCAGCTCAAGAAGACAGTGATGTGGGTACTATGTTGGAAGATCGTTCTGATGCTATTGAGGACATGCTTGGCTCTATAAATTTTGCATGAGCAACCGATTGAGGAAAGGCATGAGCAACCGATTGAAGACAAAGTACGCCATGCGCCTATATATGGAGCTCTGTTTGATGAGTTCGTGTCTTCGGGTGGGCCGCTAGGCTGTCGGATCGCGCCCAAGGCCTGTTCGGCGTTGTGTGTGGGTCTGTAAATAAGTAGAGCTATGCTGCTGCTCTTGCCATAAAGAAGTGGAGAGAGAGCAAAGTTGTTTGCGGAGAGTCGAGGGATGTTGGTCTATGTTAGGCTATGTTTTCTGTTTGAGCATGAGGAAGGTGATAAAGAGCAACTGGAGTCTTAGAGAACGTACTCGACTGCAGCAAGTCGTCAAGTATGTGGGCACTTACTATTGATAGAGCATCACAGAAGGTGATCCTTGGAGCAAATGCGAAGGCATATTAGATGATGATTAGGTTTGTGGGCACCAGATATTGAAAAGCTACGAGTTGTCAGTGGTAATGTATGAAGAGGCTGTGTCTCTTTCTTGTGGAAGATATCAAGTTGTGCTAAAGCCATGTTATGGGCTGACAGCATGTATATGCTGAAGATATGTATACCTTTGTATTTGATGATGTCTTGTGAGTTTGATGTTTTTTTTCTCTCGTGAGTGTTGTTGCATTGTCAATCATGTTGTACAAACATATAGCATATGTTTTGTGAGATCTTGCCTTATGATGTGTAAGCTTTGTTGATGATATATGAGATGATGAGTTCTTCTGCCAAAAGCCGTGTGTATTCAGTGCTAAACGATGGACAAAAAGTGTGCTTGACTACTTCGAGTTTATGCTATGAGAGTGATAGATGCTACTATGAGATGATCATGATGCTTTCTTCAAGTGTTGGTGTTTGGAAGTTGTTGGTTGTTGATTGTTGTTTGTGTTTGGGTCCCTTTCCCTCTCAAGGGTGGTGCCACCTAATGATTTTAGTAGATGTTGATGCTTAAGTGTGTTGATGGTTAATGGTGGATCAGTTATGCTGGGTCCGTTAGGTGGGTGTAAAGCGTCGTGGTGTTGTGTTCAATGTGAGGGGGATGACCTATAGGGAGGCAGTTGTGCTCTACCACTAAAAATCTATCACTGTTTTGGTGTCCCCACTAAGGAAAGTCGTCCTCAATTTTTGTGTTTGGTTGGGATTAGAAGCATTCAAATCTGTGAAGCCATCGCTTTTAGAAGTTGTATTCTTGTGAAGCCTTCTATATGTGAATCAGCTAAAGAGTTTTGTATTCAATGGTGGTGAGAAGATGTTATGAAGAAGTTGTTGAGAATTGTTGATGTGTGTTCAAGCAGATGCAGTGGATCGTGTGTTCAAGCAGATGTAGTGGATCGTGTGTCGATTGAGGATGTGATGCTGGTTTTGTTTCGCTGTTGGTGAGGCTTGGTTGTAAGACACGAGGTAATCTCAGTGGCAGAGTGAGGCCATGGTTGTGAATCCTTTGACAGTAAATACAGGTCAAAGTGTTGATGTGTTTGTGGGTTAAGAGGCTTGGTTGTAAGACACAAGGTTGTAGTCCAAGTGGCATTGAGGCCGTGGTTGAATTCCCTTAGCACAATAAATCCACGGTAGAGTGTTTGTTATTGGTGAAGTTGTTGAGTTTGTTTGAAGTGTGGTAAAGATGGGATAGGAGTTTCGAGAGTTTTGTGGTGTGGATGGTGAAGATGTTGAAAGGTTTGTTGAGAAGTTGGAGTTTTCGGCATTCCTTATTGGCAAAGCTGATTATGCAATGCTTGCAAAGATACTTCCCTTTTGTTTGCAAGATGAAGCTCGTAAGTTGGTATGATGCTTATGTGTTATCAACGAGGATAGCACATACTTATGCAGAGTTGCAGTATGGTGAAGTGAAACAAGCTTATGTGTTATCAACGAGGATAGCACATACTTATGCAGTATGGTGAAGTGAAACAAGCTTTGATAGCTCGATTTCAGAAGAAGCGTGACCCAAAGACAGTGCGGCATGAGATCTTTAATTTGTGTCAGGGTGCTGATCAAGATGTGGATGGTATGTAGTGTGCTTTAAGAAGCTCTAGAATGAATGGGTGAAGGCTCTTGGTCATGAAGTTCCTCTGAAGATGCTGAAGCGAGAGTGGTTTGTAGTAGGGTTGAAGCACTAGAGCTTAAGGTCAAAGTCAAATTGAAGAGACCCAACACATATGAAGAAGCAATACAGTTGCCAGAATGAAGGAGTGGAAGCTGTGGAAGTTAGGTGCTATGAATGTACCTGGCTTGAAGGAAAAGTGTCAGTCATATATGCCTATGCCTGTGAAGCCTCTATCAGATGTACTTCCTTTGCCTTGTGTATCATGTAGTGGAATGCTTATGGATATATTATTCCCAATAGTTTGTATTTCAAGAGATGTAAATGAATGCAATGTGAAAGAAGCAACTCAAGTTGATGATGTGACAAGTTGTATTGCTTATGATGAAAAGGGTTCTTTGCTAGGTCTAGTAATGTGTGATGCAGGTGCAATGCTCTAGGATGGCCAAGAAGTGCTTTGTGACATGGCATAGCCTCAAGTTAAGGATGAGGAGGTTTATTTTGCAAGAGAAGATGAACAAGGATTCAATGTGCAATATATGATTGTTGAAAAAGAAGAGTGAGTAGGTTCTTGTGAAACAGAAGCCTATGTTGAAGAAGGTTCAGATGTAGCAGATTGTGCCTATGTTGATGGTAGTAGTCTTGTATCACCCTATGGGTTATCTATTTGAGCATGCTGAAATTTTTGAGGACATGTCAGAGACAAGAGTCAGTGACCATTGAAGAAGAAGCATATCTCCAAGGACCAGTTGAAATGGAACCCTAGTAAGCAAAGTGGAGAAGCTGATGCTTCTAATGATGAGGAGAAGCATGATGTTCAGCCATGGGATGGGCATGTTCCATGGCTCATAGCAAGTGATCAAGGCCATAATGAAAGATTAAGAAAATGATAATTCAAGATTAAGATAGAGGCTAATCAATGACACAATAATTAAGGCACAGATTCCATAATCTTATTTCAATAATCAAGTTCCATACACCCATATTTATAGTCTTCGGAAGGACTCCAATCCATGCTTTTTGTGCACCCTAGTGCTGCCAACCATGAGTTCATTAATACTCACACTACATGTGCAACCGTGTGCTTTCCATGTGTCACCTTTTGACCATTGACTCCATCTTTTACAAGTGACCATACAAATCAACCTTTGATTTTAGACCCTTATTCTATTCCTTTATCTAATGTGCATGCTTCTTCTCTTGTTCATGGGACTCATTCCCTACCTTTCTTGTGCTCCATGTCACCACATTTCTCAACATAGAGGAAGCAAGTTTTGCACGTTGAGAACGCAGCAAAGGCAAGTGAGCATGAGCACAAAGAAGAAGCAGAGAATTCTTATGTGTTGGAAGTCCAAATTGAGGTTGATGTAGGCACTGTAGAAGACGAGCAGGTAATTCACATTGCTAATCTTGAAGACGACCACTTGCATGCAGAAGGGACTAGGTATGATGCTGATGGAACATGGGAAGAGTTCATGGAATTGATGTATGAAGCTGAGGCAGGGCAATTAGCAGATGATGGCTTTGAAAAAGGAGGAGGCAAAACAGCTTTCTTTTGCAGGGATGTCTCTCTTGAGGTTATGAGTGCAAATGAAGAATTGCTTAGGCTGCATGATGTGGATGATGTATGGATCCCCTTTGTGCAAAAAGAGAAATATGGCAATGTGTCATCTTGCAGTGGTTTTATGCATTTCCAAGTGTAGATACAGAATGTGTCATCTTGCAGTGGTTTTATGCATTTCCAGGTGTAGATACAGAATGGTACTGTATCTTTGGCAGAGTATTAGATGTGATGACTTGTGAGATGCATGACAGATTGCATCACTGGGACTGTTTGATCGAAGCCAAAGGATGAAGATGCAAGCAATTAAAGAAGTCACTTATGTATTTGATCTAGGAAGATGACACGATATGCTGCTAGACATAAATGTCCTAGCAGACTAGGGGTGGGCAACTATGTTGGGAGTTTTTTGGTGACCCATTTTTGAGCTAGGGACATCAGTTGAGTAGGTGTTTCTTGATTTCCCAATGTGTTTGATCTCCGGATTGGTGTTTGCTAAGCTAAGTAGGGGGAGGTGTGCACTGTGTTTTGTGTTGTAGAACTAGATGTAACCTTCCACCACCCCATCAAGGTGTGATCTTGATGCAGGGTACTTTCTACGGCCCCAAAAGCATGGTGCAGCCACTCTTTGACCACCACCACACCTACACCCTCGTTAATGTATCTCCCACATCTCTCACTTTTCCTCCCTGGCAATTTTCCAAAACAAGTCATTTTTTTCCCTGCCTCAGTTATTCGAATTTCCCACACTGTTTTTGCTAGCTTTGTCTTGAGCCAGAAAGTCTCTTGCCCATCCCTCGCACATTCTTGTTTCCTCGCTCCTTCAGACACTGTTACTATCATGTACTCTGGTCTATGACTATCATCTTCCAAGATCACACGAGGATCAACGAAGATTGGGAACACTACGCTAATTGATATTTGCATGACTCATCTTTGGACTATTGATTCCCATCTCCTACATTGATGAATGTGTCATGTCCACTAATCTCCTGCTATGCCAGATGAACTTCCCACATTTTGATTGAAAATCCTCTCCGCCAAATCATGAATGCCTGGACCAGTTGATGTTCGCAGTCCTTTAAGGTATGCATTATACTTAACAATCTGCAACACTGCCAATGCTACGTCTACACCCGTAGCTTCATACAATGAGATATGAGACTTGTACCCCACAAAAGCTTGCATGTTTAGTTTTGGCGAGGTTTGTGGTCGACACAAAAACACCAAAAGCATCTTGAGTCATGAACCAAGCACCCTAATGAGATGCTCTTACATCCCACCAAGCCAACCAAGTCTCCAAGGTCAAAATGTCTCCTTGTACTGCATGACCCAATAGCCAAAATTTTCTAATTTCAATTTTGCATATATCGGCCGCATTCTTTGATGGTGCATTTCTTCATTTATGACACAACACTTTATGATCGTCTTGGTGTACGACGGTTGTATACACTTGTTTGTATGATGCACCATGCTTTGTTCCCAATGGAAAAGACAAGATCTCTCCTTCTTAGGCACCTTTTTGTTTGCCCCCCAAAGTAAACCGTGCGCACAGCAATCCAGTTTGCATTTGCCTCATCAGCTCCATGAAGCCTCTAAATTTTGGTTCATCATAGCCTTGTTTCATTACAGCATCATTCAACATATTCCAAAATTATATCTGGGCATGTATATCCTCCAATCTAAACTCGCAGGTGGCTATTGTTAGAAGCTCATGAACATATGGGTCATAAACATGTGTAGACATTGTTGGCCATCCTGAGACCCTATGCGCATGATCAAAGTGAATCCACATATCTTGGAGATTCCCACCAGGCCGCATATGGTTGACCAAATCCAATCCACTACCTTGACCCTTTGTTGACATTTTGAACACATGGGGTTGGTGCTTTTCACCCAATTAACCAGGGAGAATAAAACATTGTGGATGTAGGGGTACCTGCATTTTCTCTTGATATCAAGAACAGCCTCCAGACCTTTTGTTGTTATGCTCTTTGATCTCTTACCATATTCCAAGCTTCTTTCAATCCTTTGCTTATTTGAGAACGGGGTAACAGTGTCAAGGATTTCAGTAAACTCATTATCCCTTATCTCTAAGGTCTGCATATTGCTCTCTGGGTTGTTGCAAGATCAAGGTGTCCAGTTTTGTCTAGCTTATGCTAGACTGGGACAATGCTTAGAGAGAAAATTTGTGGGACCAAGGTACTTCAAATGAGATCAAGCAACTAAAAAAATATATACATGCACTCAAATTAATCCAATATAACTTAAATTAATATAAATTAGTCTAATTAATCAAAATTAATAAAAAATATGATTAAATGATTAAAAAATAATATTTTCATACTTAGAGTGATCTAATTTTTTTTCCATAGGTGCACCATTACAAGTACACTAGTCTCTATAGGTTTTAGATGATTTACATCAAAAATGTATTTTTACTAATTAGATTTTTAATACTTGCAGGCCTTCTGATAACCTGGAAGAAATTTGAAAAAGAGATCATTAAAAATCCAACCATTGGATTTGCAATTTTCACTAACCACCACATTCTACTAATGTCTCACTATCTACTACTCTTTTGATCTACAAGAGATTGAGCATTTTAAGTGGTAGTTATTGTGGGTACAAAAAGTGGCATATATTATAACATTTTAAAGACCTTGAAATATTTAAAGAAAACAGACAAATAGCTTAAAATTTTCTCAAAAACTAAAGTTAATCTTTGTATTATATGAAGATCTAAGGTCCAAAGTGGGAATCTCATATAAGTTTATATGTAAAAGATATTAGCATTTTATGGAATCGGTCTAAATTTGGGACATGGTGTATACTATGACTTTGTAGTAGCTAAGGAAATGAGGACTTTCAACTATCTAATGCTTAATCAGATTATGAAACTATATTGCCAACTTTGCATGTGATGTTCTAACAAAAGAACTTGAAAGGAAATTCCTTCGTTAGCTAGGAGAGATTAGCCACCACTGAAGGCCCGGTTTTTAATTACAGGGTGCCTAAGTGGACAAAACTGGGACCTTGATCATGCAACCATCCCTCTCCCATTAACTTGTCCATAATCACCTCCTAAGCCACACATGTTTCCAATTTCTTTGCAATGGTGAAAGGTTTTTGACAAGCATAGCTATGTAGTATGTCCCCAATCTCGCGCTTGTTGGATCAACATTGACTTTCCTCATAAGTATGTTTATGAAATCCGAGGTGTATTAGACATCTACTACTACATTCATGATCCCTTAGAATGAAGTAATATATCATTGTAGCACAAGTGGAAACACACTCTAGCATCTCACCACAATGTGCACATGCAATGTTCGCAAATTCGGCAGTTATCAATCCTACTGGGCAACTTTGGCACAAACGGCCTTTCCATTGTGTCTCATTATTAAACCACAACCTAAAGTAGTAAGGGAAGTCAATATTAACATAGCGCAAATGACCAGAGCATCTACTAAAGTGCACAACACCAGCAAAATAATCACTACTGCAAAGTAACATACTCTGTCCATAAGTGTCCATCATTTTTTTACTCCATACCAGACATTCGGGCCTTCCCACCACATGGTGGAAGCTTGTAAGCAATGTAGCCATCATACCACTTAGGAAGCTCATATACCTTAGTGATTTCTTTGACACTTTGCATAGCAGCATGCAAACTATTGTTCAAAGGGAGTCCCGTAATCATATTGATGACACTCCTCATTCTCCGTTCCACAAGGTTGCATTCATCATCTAGATAGATAGGTGAGGCCTTTCAGCCCATGCCATAGCTGCTTCGGGCTGGAGGGACGTGACTCTTTTTAGGGGAGTAGCACAGACATCCACCTTGTAGAATTGGCTGGTATCATGATCAAGCAAGAACCCTTTTTCACCATCATTGAGAATCAATGTCTCAAGTTTCACTTGAACACCAGAGAGAGATAGTGGCCTTAATGCAAGTGTAGTGCTTTATAACTCAAAGTGTTCCTTTAAGGCAGAGAGTTTCAGCTCAAATCTTATTTCATGAAAAAACAAGAACCAAATTTTGGCCAATAAACGGACCAAAGATTGTGATATGTCTACTCATTTTGCAGTGCAGTCCAAGCAACTCCTGGCAAAGCAACAAGAAGAAACAAGAAGGAATTGTTTGGCAAGTATTTGTTGGTAAATAGCTGGTGACTAACAAGAAGTATCTGTTCGCAAATATGGCTGGTGGCCTTTAACAAACAGAATATAGAAATATTGAATGTGGGGCACCTCCTTATGTGCCCATCTCAAATTTTGATTTATTTTAATCAACATGACATAGTTTCAGGGAGAGGTAATTTACTAATCAAAATAAATTCAAATAGCAATTTAACTATTCAAATATATTATGCACATTTTAAATAAGTATTTAATAAATATAATCTTGAATTATAATAATGGCATGAAATATTTATATAAAAATATAAATTATGTAATAAAAAAGGATTTATATAAATGAATGTTCAACTTTATATTCTATGTATATATTCTAATACAAGGAAAAAAAAAGGAAAAGGCCATACTGAGTACAAAAAAATATTCAGGCATGATTGGGGATCATGTTATTCGAATTTAATGTGGGGCATTACCCAATGAAAACAATCAATGGCACTTAACGCCTAGAGGTCATTAATGGAGGCGTAAATGCTCACATTAATTTATAAAGCTCTAACTCTCAATATCTTTCTCTCACTCTCACTCTCACTCTCACTCTCACTAACTATCGTTTCTTTCTCTTGCATTCTCAAGATCAGTCTAGTGCCAGAGCCCTTCTAGAGGCATTTTGTCCTCCCTCTCCAGAAGTATAAAAAATGGTGAACATTGCTATCGAAGGGAAAATAAAAAATGTTGCCCTACACCTTGCACATGAAAGGCAACTTAGTTTGAAAAAAAATGGTTTTATAGGGCTAAATATACATACACTAGACATTGAATGTGTTATTTAAGGTACAATTTTAAAGCGAGATACATTGATATTGGATATTTGATTTCCTTCCTAGTCAAAAAAACACGTTCATCATTATATTGTTATGACATTTAAAAGCATTGAAGGGCAAAGGATAAAAGAGGCCTAATGTGAAAGAGCCCTTCTCATGAAGCTAAATGCCTAATGTGAAAGAACGAATGCTGCCTCTTCTTGTCTCTCTTTCTCTGAAACCCTAGCATAACACTAGAGGCTTGTCTCTCTTTCTACCTTGCCGGGATTGTCACACACACCTTCAGCGCGCAAATGACGGACCGAGCTGCTCGAGTATCCAAACCCCCCGCGAGAGGTGGGGATCACTCTCTCTCTCTCTCTCTCTCTCTCTCACACACACACACACACACACACACACGCACGCACGCACTCATAAAACTCTTAAAAAAAATTTGCTTGTAGCAAGCCACACGGCTTGTTGTAGGTAATTGTTTTTGAAAAGTTTTGTGAGTGTGATGTGTGTGTGTGTGTGTGTGTGAGAGAGAGAGAGAGAGAGAGAGAGAGAGAGAGAGAGAGAGAGAGAGAGTGATCCCTACTTGGGGGGTTCGGATACTCGAGCAGCTCGGTCTATCATTTGCGCTAAAGGTGTGTGTGATGATCCTAGCAAGGTAGAAAGAGAGACAAGGCTCCAGTGTTATGCTAGGGTTTCACACGAAGAGAGATAGGAAGAGGCAGTGTTCGCTCTTTCACATTAGGCTCTTTCTCATTAGGCCTCTTTTATCCTTTTCCCTTCAATGCCTTTAAATGTCATAACAATATAATGATGAATGTGTTTTTTGACCAGGAAGGAAATCAAATAGCCAATATCAATGTATTTAGCTTTAAAATTGTACCTTAAATAACACATTCAATGTCTAGTGTATGGATATTCAGCCCTATAAAACCATTTTTTTTCAAACTAAGTTACCTTTCATGTGCAAGGTGTGGGGCAAAAAAATTTATTTTCCCTTCGATAACAATGCTCACCATTTTTTATACTTTTGGAGCGGGACAAAATGCCTCTAGAGGGGCTTTGGCACACTAGACTGATCTTGAGAATGCAAGAGAAAGAAATGATAGTCAGTGAGAGTGAGAGTGAGAGAAAGATATTGAGAGTTAGAGCTTTATAAATTAGAAGTAATGTCAACATTTATGCCTCCATTAATGACCTCTAGATGTTAAGTACCATTGATTGTTTTCGTTGGGTAATGCCCCACATTGAAAATCGAATAACATGATCCCCAATCATGACTGAATATTTTTTTGTACTCAGTATGGCCTTTTTTTTTCTTGTATTAGAATATATACATAGAATATAAAGTTAAACATTCATTTATATAAATCTTTCTTTTCTGATTACATAGTTTATATTTTTATATAAATCTTTCATGCCAATATCATAATTCAAGAGTATATTTATTAAATACTTATTTAAAATGTGTATAATATATTTGAATGGTTAAATTGCTATTCGAATTATTTTAATTAGTAAATTACCTCTCCTTGAAACTATGTCATGTTGATTAAAATAAATCAAAATTTGAGATGGGCACATAGGGAGGTGCCCCACATTCAATATTTCTATATTCTCTTTGTTAGAGGCCACCAGTCA